>NC_133931.1:74483428-74783428 GCF_031877795.1 Strix aluco
TTCATGGAATAGTGCAAGGACTGTCACTTGTGGGTGGCCCATGTTACGTGCTGTCTAAGGACTAAGCCTTAGTGGTGATGTGGTGACAAAATGCAACAAGTTACTTTTATTTGTCAATATGCTAGAAGGAGATAGAGAAATTGCAGGTAAACACCGTAGTCTCAAAATATATTCTTCCATTCCCACTGCAATAAAACTAGTATTAAGTATTCATTTCTCAGAATCCACTTCCCAGTTTGTTACTACATTAGAGGTTTTTTATTTGTCTTATTTCCAACAAAAAGCCTATCATTAAGTACCAGTACTGGTGTGTCAGTAATACTCTAAGGGGAAAGTATTTGTAAACTTAGTGGGCATATTTCAGAACATAAATGTTCCAATAGGAGGAAAGATAATGACTACTCTGATGCAATACATAAAGTATATATGTATATATTATAGGCTGACTTTCATTATGATCTGTTTTTGTGCTTCACTTATCAGTTTTGAGAAAAACAGTTTGTCTTGAGAGGCCAATTTTCATGTAGAGATGAAAAAATATTTCTGGATTATGATATTGACTACCAGTATACAGTAAATTACCAAACTCTTTTATAAATAGAAAAGCTTTTGAAAATGTATGATATTCACTCTATTTAATTAACAGTGGTTGCTATGGATATTCTTTTTCTATTTTTTTTTTTTCTTTTCCATGAACAGCATTAGTTAAAAATAGGACACTTCAGATGCTGGAACTCTTGAGTCTTTTCTGAAAGTCCCATATTTTTATCTACTTTCCATCTTTTATTCTCAGCAACATAAGAGACAGAACAGCAGGATTTAGGCCTGAACACAATTTGAAAAAGAAATACTCTGGATTTTTCAAAGGAGACTTTAGACTATAGGCACCCATATCTTATTCTTTTTTAATTTCATCCAGCTCTTTTAAACTTGTAGCTTTAGGTGACAATCCTTTTAGTCAACACCAATTACGTAAGTCTTATCGTTGCTCTGATTTCAGTGAAAGATTTAACATTTTATAGTTTTCTAGAGTAGGAGAAAGTATTCACGAAGGATGTTTTTTTCTTCTTCCACAGATGTATTGTCAATCCTTACACTTAAAATAAAACATCATTAAAGTCACTGGTTATTCACAGAAATTTTCTTAGCTGGATTATTTTAAGCTGCTTTAACTCCTTACAGCTGGAGTTCTTGTATGACCCATGGTAGAAGAGAGAGAGAGAGAGAGAGAGAGAGAGAGAGAGAGTGTGTGTGTGTGTGTGTGTGTACACACACACACACACACAGATTCAGAAACAGCCTTGAGCAATGTTCTTTCCTAAAGTATGACCAGTGCTTAAAAACATATTTTGCTCCCATTTGGATGGGTTGTTACTTTGATTTTGTGCTTGTCTGAGAATTTGAAAGGCACTCAAAGAGGCTACACTATAAAATATTTAGTAGCTTAACTTTCAGATAGCTTCCTTATGTACCACCAGCAAACTTTTTTGAATGATAGATGTCACTGTCCTAATTCAATAAGGAAGCAAGCAGAATATTTTTACAATGATCTCAATTAATGAACAGACTCAACATTCCCAGAATTGGAGTAGCACAACCACCACACATCACATCCACTATATCAGGAGGTTGTCTCAGAGTGGTTGTTCTATTTTCTTCAGCTTTTCAGACACTAAAGAATCAGGACATTGGCAAATGCACAGCAATATCTTAGCACAAATCAATTTCCCCTAGTAAATGTCTTATCTTGACATTAAGGTGGTATGTTGTTATGTCACAAGAGTTTATAAATACCCTACCTACTCAGAAAATTCTTTTAAAATGTGTGTTTATAACTCATTGCTATGTTTTGAATCCAAAAAAAGGGAATGAAAATAACCATGTAAGTGGTAAGCAGTGGTAAACAGAAATCAGTAGGATCAAAAAAGGAAGGCAAATGGGAACTTCTAGACAGCCAACAAACTACTGCTACTGTATTTTCTTCTGAAGTAAAGAGAGAAAATGGACTATTGTAAATACAGGGAGAAAAGATAAGGATTGATTCTCATCTTATAGCTGACTTAAAGGTTTAAGGTAATCACTTAAAGACAATTTCACTGTGACCAGGTGAAATACCCCATTAATGCATTATTAAATGAGACAAACCATGTGATTAGAATTAACACATACTTAAATAATGTGTTGAATTAAGCTTTAAGTCTTAAATACACAGTAATTTAATTTAATAGTCACATTCAAAAGCAGAAAGCTTTATTTGAAGACAACCTGGAGGAAAACTAGAAGACACATCTCCTAATGGAAGCCAGGCAAAATTATATGGATGCCGGAAGCATAGTTCTACTTTCTAATTAAGGACCCTAATTACTCAAACTGTTCTGCACATTTTCCTTTTCTTCCTATAGTGCTGGGAAGTCATAGGGGAAGCTGCTCACATCCATCAGCTTGCTGCATTCATGTCTAAAACATGGCATGGCCTACAAAGAAAGACAATTCTTTCTGGTTTCTAATTAGCATCACAATTGGAGACATTAGATTTTTTTTCTCTTTTCCTACCCTGCTTCTGGCTTCCGACCATATTGCTAGAGTCATGCTGCCAGAAAACAATGCCAGGAAGTCTAAAAACAAGTATTTGGTAGCTGTTGCAGGAATAAGATAGCTGCTTTTTCCAGAAAGATTAAGACTGTGGCCATGCTACAACACTAAATAGAAAAGGGCCCCTTTTGATAAAGGGGTTAACAGAAATTAAAGGAGGAACTGCTCACTCAGCAAGGTGAAGAAGTGACAGAAATGACCTGGAGGTCGTGGGGCCAAAGGAGGAGCCTCTGGCCCCACCTGTAGCAGACACAGCTAATTACAAGGGTTACAGAAAGGGCAAATCTTCTGTCTTCTGTATGTGTTTTACTCAGAGGTTGTAGGTAAGTAACTGGTTTTGGTTCTTTTTGAAAGTTAAAATTTAGAAGCTTCTTTTGCATGTGACTGCTTGCAGAACAGTGTCAGAAAATAATGCTTTTTATTGTTTTGTCTGATGTGCATTTGAGTCTTCTCAGGAAGGGAGTTAGAAGTGGTGGTGAACCTGTTTTTAACTTCCTGTCCTGTTTTCTGTGGCTGTGTCTTTGGTGCTAAGAATCGTTATTTTGACTCACTGGAGGAATTAGGTGGTGAAGGGCCTTGTTTTTTGTTTTTAAGTTGGACTTAAATGCAAGTTGAGCCTTAAGCTGCTTATGAGTAGCCATGTGGTGTATTCAGAGACATGACTATAGCTAATGAAGGAGGCACAAAGCACTTGCTGTAAGTGCCTCCATAACTAGTGAGTAGCTATATGACTTCTCAGTTTGCTTTGGACTTCAAATCTTAGCAGCAGCTGAAGCCCCAGGTTAGGTCTGGATAGCTTTCTGTCATTTCTAGAATATTCTCAGCTTGTTTTTGTTATATCAGGCTGGTAGGAGGGATGTGTCTGATGCAACTTGCTACAACATGTTTGGCTATCTGTAAGTCACCACTGCAACCTCAGAACGAGTTTGGAGATGGTGTAGGTGCTCAGCTGGTGGCTTGAGTTTGTTGTGACCCCTGTGTGTCTCAGGGACGCCTGCAATTGTGCAGCCTGAATTAACTGACAGTCCTTAACAAGAGAGCATCTCCAGAGACTGATCAAAAGATGATCAGGGCCACACTTGTGCGAGTACCTGGAGGGATTGTTGACAGGGCTGTGTGATAGCAGGTTCCTGACACTATGGAGTGCCTGTATACTCCTGTGTTCTGTGTTGACTGGCTTTTATGGCTGGTAACTGTGGAGGTAGGGGTGGTGATGAGTGAGAAAGCAGTGGGTTGGGAGATGCTACAGCAGAGACTTAATGCTTTAAGAAAGAGATTCCAGATGTAGGAGTTCATGTAGGAGAGGAGCTATTACGTGCCCTGGGAAACTTTCAAAACAGCAAATTACTCAAGACATGCTGTGGTCTTATTTTTTTGTCATCACTTATGAACTAGGCATAAGCTCTTTGATAACAACTGTCTGGAGTTTGTGGTACTGAGCTACAATATCTTTGCTTTATGTGCCCCAGTCAAGAGAACTGTAATTGCATATGCTTTGAAGTGGAAATATAATTGATGTGTATATAGCATATAAATGCTGACGACATAGAGCGATGGTTGCATCCATGGACAGCATTGTATCGCTGTCTGGAAAGCAGCTGGGTTGGTGATTCCCACTTATGGGAGCATCTTCAGGAGAGAGGACCTTATTCCTAGAAGGAATGACAGTGGTGCATACAGATTTGTACGCAGACCGTATCTGGCATTATTTTTTGGTGAAAATAATTAATTCAAGTCTTACTCCAATGTGATTCATGTCCAGTTTAATACAATTACTGCATATCAGAAACAGTGAATCATTTCCAGTATATCAGAAATCTGTTGAGTTATATTTCCATAACTGGTGATTGCTAGGCTAGTGTGGATATGGAAAGCTTGAGAAAATCTCTGCTTTACTTTTGCCTCCTAAATTTCTTCCTCCCTTAGAAATGGTGCATAACTTCGTTATGACTTCCATTTTAATTCAGACTCATGCCAAAACCAACCTTCTCTCTCAGGAAATTGTGAAGACAGGGGTGGTTTGTTGTTGTTGCTGTTTTTTCTGAGATATAATGAATATAGGGACCATGAAGATTATCAGGGGACTGGAGCACCTCCCTTATGAGGACAGGCTGATAGAGGTGGAGTTGTTCAGCCTAGAGAAGAGAAGGCTCTGGGGAGACCTTATAGTGGCCTTCCAGTACTTAAAGGGGGCCAACAGGAAAGATGGGGAGGGACTCTTTATCAGGGAGTGTAGTGGTAGGATGAGGGGTAACGGGTTTAAACTGAAAGAGGGTAGATTTAGATTAGATCTAAGGAAGACATTTCCTGTGAGGGTGGTGAGACACTGGAAGAGGTTGCCCAGAGGAGCTGTGGATTCCCCTCCCCGGAAGTGTTCAAGGCCAGGTTGGATGGGGCTTTGAGCAACCTGATCTAGAAACCCCATGGCAGGGGGTTTGAAACTAGATGATCTTTAAGGTCCCTTCCAACCCAAACCATTCTATGACTGAATGCTGATCAAAACTCACACATAAGGTTACAGGATAGGAACAAACTCAAACTTATAATTCAGGTATAATAGTTTACATGTTTTTATCTTACTGACTGCTAGTGATGTGTTTAAATTCATGTTGCTGACTAGAAGTTTCTGTAAATGAACAGTTTGCACTTCATCGTTGTATTCCTTTATTAATGACAGTTTGTACATTAAAGTGAAGACTCTTTGGGTATCACCTCTAATTAAAGTGGTAAATCTACAAAAAGATTCATCTCCACTTACTTTGTTTTAAATGGTTTTCCCATTCTGCACAGCACTGCATGTACAGCAATGAAAAAAAAAAATAAATATGTAGGCTGTTTGCATCCCACCTATTGCTTCTGAAATGGCCCCTCAGAATAATTACCACTGGCATGCTACAATAATAGATGGAACAGATTTTACTGGAGTAATGGGGTTTGGTGGTTTTGAAGTCATGAAACTGAATTATTCTCAGCTAGGTTTTGTCAGTGTTTCTCTGCAGCAGCAGGACCAGCAACAATGGCATGTCTAACTTTTATCAGGTAACTTAAACAGTAAGGTACGTGGTTACTGCCTTGCTTCCAGGATGCCAGAAATGGTAATTAGCCTTTGTGTTGGAGAGACAAGATAGGTGATCTGTTCCAGAGGAGCAGTTCCCACTTCCTGTACGAGGAACCAGGAGGCTTATCTGAAGGGTCTCTCTCTATTAAATGATTTAGCAAGTATTCAGAGTCTTAACCTAGGATTATGGTGTGGAAAGGGAGCACATTTTAGGGAAGACACCAAAATGAATGGCAAGAAGAATGAGGGAATAATTCAACAAAAGACAGATCATAGCTGAACATGTTAACTAACACGTTAAAAAAAAAAAAAAAAAAAAAAAAAAAAAAAAAAGACCTGGTCAAATTCTCTCTAAGATTTAGTAAGCAGAAGCAATCTCCTGCTTACCTCCGATTAAATTCTTTTCAGAGTTGACAATTAGTTTTTAACATACCTCTGTATGCATTCTTGAGTTTTTGCTCCTAGAACACTTTGAATCAGTTTTATAAAAGAATAGGCATATTATATTTCCTACAGTACTAGAACAGCAATTCAAAGTTGACAGTAGCAGAGCAGATGGGGAAATCAAGGAGGCAGGCAGCTTTTATTAATGAGGATCAGGTTCACACTGGATGGGAAGCTTATGAGAGGAGAACTGCAAACTACCATCCGTTAACATTATCAGCAAGTGTCTGGTAGTCCAAATTCAGGAGCAGGGTTTTTACGATGACACTTGACTGCTTAAGCGACAGTAGTCATTAGCTGTCAATAATTGACAGATCATTAAAAGTGGATATGACGAGCATATAGTCAACCAGTACCGCATATTATAGATAGTGTCATGCAAATAGACAAAAAGATACCATTTTCTTTTGCAGTGTTCTCTCCAGGTTGCTCATGTGAGTTCTCATTTTTCTATCCAAGACTATTTTTGGCACCTAAATTAAGCTTTTAAAACTTTCTGCCCTTTAATTCCCAGTGCTTAATGCAGCAACAGGAAGAAAGTAGCTTACTAGATTTCACTGTTGAAAATTGAGTATTTCTAGTTTTGCTTCAAGACAGTTGTCTTTGAACTTTGAAAAATAATACATAAGGAAACACAGAAGGTAAATAGAAATATCCAAAGATCCTTTCTGGTTTTTTCAAGCACTGATTCTACGTCCAGACTAGCAAACTATCTCTCCTGTCCCCTTCTGAAGTGCTAAGGCTTAGACAATAGGCCCAAGCCAGAGTTGACCTATAGTTGAATCCTGTATATTTTATAACTGATAACCATTGTGCTAATAGGTATTATACTAAGTTACAGCAAATCACCTATTCTGATGTAAAAAGTGGAAGTATTGAAGCCTGAGCAACAGGCCCTGAGCTGAAACTGCTAATTCAGTATGTAGTTATTAGTGAAATATGTATGGAAGATGTAGCTATCTCAAATGTATATTTATCTCTCTTTGTGTGTGGATGAGATAACAGGGTGTGGTGGTTTAGTCCCTGCTGGGGTCCGAGACCACGCGGCCGCTGCACCTCCCCCACAAAGGGAGTGAAATACAAAACCCCGAGGCTGAGATAAGGAGAGGTTTAATACAACAGTGCAACAGCAACACAACAAACAACAACAATAACAGTAGTAACAATGAACAGAGCAAGAAATATACCGATACAGCAGTGAGGAGAGCGATCGCACAATAACGCACATTCACCAATTCTCCCGCACTTGGGCACCCCGGACATGATGTCAGCATGGTATATGAATAACCCAGCTAGAGCTTCCCCCCACTGCTGGGGAAACTTAACCCTATCCTAGCTAAACCAGGACACAGGGTCATGGAGACAGTTGTCTGGCCTTGTGACCTGATGTGTGATCTTGCTCATAATCCAATTAGATAAGCAGGGAAACTCCCTTAGCTTCTCCCTTGAGCCCTGGCCAGGCTCTGGGTGAATCTAATGTGAGATTGAAACCAGATATTTCCGCTTAAAACAAAGGTGCCAGATATTCTGGCTTGCTGATTTTTGGGTATATAAGGCTGGACCTGTTTGCAGTGACTTTGGGTGCAAAAATAGGTGCACCTATGGGTGGACGCACCGCGTAGGATTTCCCACTTGCTGGGACAGGCTCTCCAAATCCTCGCTGTAACCGAGGCTCCCCAGCCACTGCGGATCTGGATGATGGTAACGTATGCAAATCGTGATGTATCTTTCTTAATCACTGTTCTCTCCCTCTTATGTAGTAATGATTTGATGCATTACCTTGTATTTTCTTCTTTAAGTGCACTTTTCTGTCTTTTCTTACTGTATGTTTTCTGTATTACTGTGTTACATTATTTAGTTATCCCCGGTAAAATATGCCTACTCTTTTCACTCTGGTGTCCGAGTTTAATTGGTATCCTTAGTCAGCAAAACACATTCAAAAACAACAAAATACTGGTTCTATGTGCTAACAATCTCTGCATTTGTATGTGACATGCTCAGTGGAAAAGGTAATGTGCAATTGACTAGCAAATCTATTTTATTAAAAAAAAAAAAACAACAAACATTCAGCTACCACAGTAAGTGACTGAAGATTACATAATTGTGTGTTGATACCTATGTGTTGCACCTTCAGCCACTTGCTAGTGAATACTTCTTAGGCAAATGTAGCAAGAATAATTAGGAGTGCTTGAAATAGTAGCTATTTTAACTCAGTTTTGAAGCTCTAACTACTGTGACAAGTTCTTAGAGAATAAACTTGAATTCACTGTAGCATTTTGTGTGAAAGTGGGATGGCCCATAAACCTTGGTTTGAACTCTGTCTGGGGCTACAGCATCCCAGCTTGCTTGGGGGTGCCCCCTGCCTGCATTACCTGGAGTTGAGACACAATCAAGAATCTGCTCCCTGGGAATATAATTGGACTGTAGTGTGGTTATGTGCTGTGCAGATTAATCTTTCATGATGGTTGCTGAAGTGCAGGACAAAGTGCTTGCTTCATTGATTTGACACAGAACATACTATTCTCATCACTGTATGACATGTTCTATAAAATAAAGGATGGATGATTGCTCCTAGCAGGGGAGATGTTGACGAAATGTCTTTCTTCCAGCCCCCTGCCTCATCCCTGCTTTTGAACTGAGTCTTCTCAGTGGCAACTGCATCACAGCAGCTCCTGCTAATGCAAGATTAAAGACAGAAGACCCCTTTCTGCTGTGTAAGTGGGTCCTGCATTCTATCTGTACCCAATCATCTGGTATATCCAGAACGGCGTTTCAATTTCAAGTTGAATTTGGGAAACCATGTTTTCCGTGGCACTCTGAATGCTACTTCTGTCAATTCTATTTCTTTAAATATGCTGCTTCCCAAAAGTCCGTTGCAGCTATACTTGAACAGATGTTTCTTTGCGCACTGTATAGTAATTTTCACCAGTGTAAAACTGCTGCTTTTGACAGAATTGGTAAATAATGGGGGAGGGGGAGAAAAATATTATTGTCAGGGAAAATTTAGCAATAAAAACATTTTCTCTTAGTTAACTGACAGAAGTCAGCCGGAGTTTGTGCCTTTTGAAAATCTACATCCATGTTATTCTTGTATTTGTTCCTTGTAAGTCTATTTTTGGAAGTTCTTGCTGAAAATGTTTAGATTGTTTTACCTACACAGAAGTGGGAAATGCAAGATCTAAACAAAAGTAACAAATCGCAAAGTAGTCACAGAGGCTAACTTTAGCTTGCTGAACTACTCCTGTGTGCATTTGGTAGGGAAGGAGTCAGAAAGGGAAGGTCTGTGTTGAGGGTGGTAGGGAAGAAGTTATGTTTGTGTTGGGTTTTGTTTTGTTGGGTGTTTTTGATTTGCATCTAGACTCAAAAAACCCACAACCCAACCCAACAAACAAACCACAACAAACCGAACCCCGAACAACCTTCTCTGTGGACTGTAGGGAAACCAGAAAAATCTTTGAGAGGCTTTGTCATATCACTTTATTCCAAGACCAAATGAGTATGAAAGTAGTAATGATACTGACTGTAAATTCACTTTCTTAGGCATGACTGAATTTGAATATATATTAGTGTAAAGAGTGTTTCTAGGGAATCTTGGTCTTTGCAACATTACCCACTTGTTACCCTTGAGTCTTTACTAAAAAAATAAAATAAAATGATTGAATACTTTTTTCTGTTGAAAGATGTTTAAAATGGGTTTTGTAACTGTCATGTTGAGATTTCTTATTGTACATGACTGATTTGAGATTTAATAATATTTCCAAGGGCATAGCCAACAGGGAAGTAAAAAATGGCTTTGCACATAAACTGAAAAATTGTTTTTTGCGTCAAAGTGCTAAGTGTCTCTGTAATTGTATCAAAATGAAATACTACTGCAGCTACAGTAAGACTGTGTAATGAAGCACAACTGATTATGCTATAGTTTTCCTAATATTAACATTATTATTCAAATGCCAATACTTCTGTATCTTGTGGGATATGAAGTAATGAAACTAATTTCTTTTATCTTCTGAGTGCTGTGTCTTTTAATTCAACATTTGGTATTAGATCATACTTTCAGATACCAGAGAGAGAGAAGTGCCTGCTTTAGAGTAATGGATTTTAAGGTCAGAAAGGGACTATAGGCTATTAACCAGCAGCTCCTTCATTCAAGCACAGAGGCTCAAAGATAGGGATTATTTTCAATAGCTAGTCCTTACAGATCCCATCTAATAGAGAATTGAATAACTTCCTGCCAGTTTTCATGCTAATTGCCTAGGAGACCCCTTTTTCCAGTTTTCTTGCTTCAGTGTGTGTGTGTGTCCTTTTACCTAGACAGGGTTGTGTAGCTGAATAAATCTCAGCTCTGAGGTTGTTCTCTCATCTTCCTTTCTTACCCATTAGCTGTACTAATACCTGCATCTGTAAGGGAAGGAAGGCTTCTACACTGTACATTTGTCAGTATTTGCTAACGTAAGACGTAATAAAAACCTAGCTGTCTAAACAGACAAATGTGTAAAAACTCCTACCCTAATACTAAGACCAGAAAAGCATGTGTCCATTCTGAGCAGTTTTTACATGGTGGCTAAAGACTTGGATAACCAGTAATGTCATGTATGCCTTCGTGTCAAACATGCAGATAGATGGCTGGATCCCAGAGCAGAACTGTGAAAACTCTGTGAGGCCACTAGTGTGTCTGTTGTGGAGGTGGTGGTGGTGAGGAAGAGGTCAGTGCTTTGGGGCAGATGGATAAATCGGATGCTGACAATGAGTTATGCCTGGGTGTGAAGTGCCTAGAACAAGCCATCTGGGAAACAGTGTGGGTGAACCTGAGACACCTTGGGGTCAGGATTTAAAACAACCTCTTAAAATGGAGTAGTGACAGAAGCCAAATGAGAGATGCTATTTTCTTGACAACCTTTTCAATTGACATTATTTGAATGTTTGGGGCTTTTAATTAGATTTTTTTCTTTCTCTCCCCCCCCCACCCCCCAGCTATTCTTGTGGGGGAAAGAAGGAAAATAAATAACTTTCCTTCCTACTCACTGCTGTGCTTCTCTTCTTGCACTTCTACTTTCATATTCCAGCTCCCTCACCTTAAATCTCATCAACAGGATCGCAACAAATTTTACCGCTGAACTATCACACTGCAGCACTCCATTTTGCCCACCTCTTCCTTGCTGATGGGAAGAAGGGCTGGGGCAACATGGGCAAAACTTGAAGGGAGACTCTGTTATGGACAAAGATTTCTTAAAAGACAAGAGAGCTCTCTGAAGAACCTTCATAGAAGAATGCGTAAAGTGAGCTTTTCCCTCTACTCAGCTATGTAAGTTGAGAAATGCATTTCACAGACAATGTGGAGGATTGTGTGTCAGGTGTCTGGATTTGCATCTAAGACTGTAATAATCATGGCCATGAACAAATAGGGAAAGAGGATCTTGGAGCAGAATAGCTCAATAGGGCACTGCAGTGAAACTGGGCTCCGTGTTTCTCTCTGGTACTATTTGTTATTGCCACAAGATGAGAAATGAGGAAATATGCAGGTAATACCAACATCAGAAGGGCAGTCAGAATTTCTGGAGTATCTAGTCTTTGTTGATTATATTCACTACAAAATATTCCCCTAAAGACAGAAATCCTATCAAGACATAAGAGGAAATAGGGAATAGGGAATAAAAACAACTGGGGGTGGAATGGAAGGGAGTGGGAGAAAAGGAAAGAATATTATGATTCAGTATTTTTTTTTGTGTCTCACTGTCCTTTGCAGACCTCAAGAAATAATGATGCAATGATTACAGAAGGTGTCCATGGTATTTACTAAATGAACAGTATTTAGAAATCAAGGACAAAATAGAGATTAAAAATTTCAATATGAAATCAGTGCTAATGTAGAATTGCAAGGTGAAGAATTATCAGTATAACAGATAAGAAACAGATAAGAACAGATAGAAAGGATCACTTACCAATGGGAAAAGTTTGAGGAACAGTCAAACAACAATTAGTCTCTACTGGGCTTGAAAGCAAGTACTGGAGGTACTTGGGGGCATAAGTCCCCAAGTGTATATTGAATTTCACTAACTGAATTAGAAACACTTAATATCATCTAGTAGTCAACTGGGAATCAGTGGATATAAAAAGAAAAGGACATTCAAGAGAATTTCTGGGATAAATTAATATCAACTAGATTGATTAATCCAATGTTTAATTAAAAAAAATCTTGATGGGTAAGCTAAAAAAAATTGGTAAATTGGAGCAAAAATTGCAGCAAGTGGCAAACCTTTTTCTGCTGTGTAGGCTTTAAGGGAGTAAAGATGACAGGCTAAGTGGGAAATCTTTGCCTTTATTATGATGTCTTTAAAGTAGTTAGAAATATAAAAGGCTAAATTTGATCATTAGATGTAGATATGTTACTGAGAAGCTATATTTCATGAAATTTTTAAGGGAAGATTGTAAGTTATGTAATACAGGACTGCTATATCATAGTTGTGATGAAAATAAAGTTCTTACTGACAGCTTTCACATCCAGAAAGTTTGATTTATGAAGCAGTAGTACATGAAATGTCTGCAGTAGTATAGTGTAGCTTGTTAGAGAAATTACTCTGAATGATTGAATTGTTGGCTTCATTCTTGAAATGGCAGAACATTATTCTTGTTTTGCTATCAGTGGAAGGAGAGAGTAAAAATTCAGTTTGTGTTGGGCAAAAGGGCGGAGTCCATGGAAAAGGGTGAGAAGTAGTTCCTTGATGCAGTGACCACTAAAAGCTGTCCCCCTCCATCTTCCTTTCCTTCTGAGCCATTGCGCTACGGGTAATGCTCAATCATCAAACAGAAGGTGTTGTTCAAAGCTAAGGCAAAATAAAAGAAAAATTCATAGTGTTTTCAAATATGCTTACAGTCCCAGAAAGTCCAAGGTACTTGGGCTTTGCTTTTGTCATGGCTGATCTTAAGGATTCCACAGAAGTTAACTTTAACACAAAACTGAGGCACTCAATTGCTGACTCATCCAGCTAGCAAATACTTACCTTTAACTATTTCTAGCTGGGCTTCCATCTTTCTGATGATTAGTGGCCTGCTTCAATAGAATGGAAGCATGATGCAGTCCTCTTGGCCTTTTTTTTTTTTTTTTTTTTTAACCTTTATTAGATGTAGTTGAAATGAACAAAGACCAAGGACACATTTCTTCTCTAGAATAAAATGTAGAAATTGGGACACTGTATTTCAGTGAAAGAAAATGTATGAGTAAGCTGCACTTGCATCTCACCTACATAAGAGCCACAGAATTACTTAAGAGTGGGGGGGAGGCAATCTATAACAGGGAGTATTTTATTTTTTTTTTTTTAAGAGTTTATAGAGCATTGTCTCACAGCTTTTTGGAGAATTTGCTTGTGGTGGTTTAGGCCCCGCTGGGACCCGAGACCATGTTGCCGCTGCCCGTCCCCCACCCTCCAACCAGACGGGGCAGGGAGTGAAATACAAACCCCAGGGTTGAGATAAGGAGAGTTTTAATACAACAGTGTAACAGCAACAAAACGAATAACAACAATAACAATAACAGTAATAACAATGAACAGAGCAAGAGATATACCATATAGGTACAGCAGTGAGAGAAAGCGACCGCACCAAAGGGGCGTCTACCAATCTTCCCGCGCTTGGGCGCCCGGACGTGACATCAGCATGGTATTGAATAACCAGGCTAGAGCTTCCCCCCACTGCTGGGGAAACTTAACCCTATCCTAGCTGAACCAGGACATTGCTCTAAAGGCTTCCAGTGTAGGATAGGTAGTTAAAACTTAGTCATTTTCATCCTTTTTCAGCTTAAATAGAAGACAAATGTAGGTGTGGTAAGGAAGATCTGTGACTATTATAGTGAGGAGTGGATGAGCAGGTGTAATTTACATAGGAAAGGCAGAATCTTTTGCAGGTTTGTACAGTGTGATAGCTCCACTAATACAGGTACGCCTTCTGGGGATCTGACTCCAAAGAAGCAGGTACAAGAGAAGTTGCTTTAGTGAACAAAGCAATAAAGGTGTTGTTAATTCAACAGAGGATGTAATAATGTCATAGAAGAGCTGCAGAAGAGTATTGAACTTGGGGTTTTGGGTTCTGAAAGCCTAACAATAATGAAGACATTTTTTACTGAGAGCTTGTGCCAATGTACAATATATCATACAGCTTTTTGTATTTATCATTAAGAAGTCAAGTGCAACTATAATCACTTTAAATCATAAGCAGTAAGTGAAGGCATAAACCAATTTATTAGTGAATCTTCATCTGATTAACTTGTATCACCCTTGTCCAACGTATTATGCTATATATAGATTCTGTGTTCTAGGATCATCACCAGCAACTGAGTCTTCAGTATCAATAGCAGTAAGTGGCAATTAGATGGTATGTGCTAAAATGAGGCAATATGCTTCTGGCTTTTTCTTGCATATTTCTGTGCATCTGGCTTTCTTGCACATTTCTGTGCATATTTTGACACTCCTTTGAATTTGTGTAGTGCAAGAGTAAAAGTAAGATATAACAAAATGCATCGTCTTTTGCAAGCTAACTATATGTAAACAGTTTTATATTTTTGTTATCTTGGCTTACGCAGTGGAAAAGAGATGTAAATGTCTTGAGCTGTTGGAAACATAGTTTGTCTTGTAGAAACAGTGCCTTCCAGAAATGTATTAATTTGTTTCTTGGCTCACTTTCAGTTCCACCTGTGTGATCTTTTGGTGTGGATAAACTAATTTTAAATATATTTTAAAATTACTTCACTTTAGAACATTCAGAAAATTGTTTTTTTAGGCATGCTAATTCAAATTATACAGAGCACCTCTAGATTCTTCTGTATCAGTCTCTACATCTTCTGACTTTTTTTTTTTTTTTAAATGTCTCCCCCTTCCTTTTGTCATTAGTAGTAATTTTGCCCTGTCTCATCTCTGAGTATTTGCATCCTGGATATTTAGATTTACCTTCATCCCCATGTCCTGCATCACACATTAAAGCAGTATTAGGCACTTGTATATTGCAGAACTGGATTGAGCTTCTCTTCCATTAAATGTGCAGAGTGTATGCACATTAACATTGTGGTTAGAAGTTTGGATTTTTTTGAAGAATGTCTCCCTATTGTCCCCACTAAACTGCATTTTTGTTTTTTGCATCCTGATGTAATTCTGGGATGAATGCATTTGGGTTACTCTTGAATGAAACTAAATCAGAAGATGTTTTTCAACTGCTAAAGGGGATTCAGTCCACAGGGCTAGACTTGTGAGTGAAAAGCAAAACCCTCAAAATGTGGATCATAGTTCCCCAGCTACAGCCATTTCATACTTTCTGTGGACTCCCATTGCACTGTGCTAATGTAGACATATCTTTGTACTTTTCTCTTTGTTTCTGCTTCATGACTGATATTCAGTATTGACAATTTAGAATTCACTTACCTGGAAGCACTTGAGTAGGGCTGTTGAATACTGTAACTTTGCACATAGAATTTAAGTGCTAATGAATATATTTGACATTGTATAGAAAGTCTGTTGGAGAAGAAAACTCAGTGCTACTCTTCTGCTTCCTACCTTAAAGTTGGTCAAAAGTGGTGAACGATATTGATTTGTCACAGACGCTTACAGTATGGTCTATTTAAAAATTACAAAAGCAATAACAGAAATAGGAAGGGCATGAAAAGATAAATACCTTGTTACCCTCCTGAAGTTTACATTGTCACTTGCACTTCTAATTGTTTTATATTTTTTTTAAAATTCATGCTGTCATGAATTTTGTGACTACGTAAAATGCAAAGGAAAAGTTGTAGAAGGAAGAATAAATGTGTGAAAATTTGTTACTTATTTTTTCTCACTTTATATATGTCAGAAGAAAAATATCTGAAAAATGGGTGGGGGTTTTTTCTGGTACTTTGCAGAAAGTTATCTACAAATACTATTCTGATATCAAATAGAGTACAATAACATAGAAAACTACATTGGAAGTAATTGAAGTGCTTGTTTTACTTATGTGTTCCCCTCAGTTTATCTGAACAAAATGTTTCCCTGTAAAGTATTTCACAACAGTTCTCAAGACAAAAAGCTCTCTGCTTTCTAGATAGGAGGCTAATTTTACACTTAGATGCATTCTAAGAGCTGCCTTTATTTCAATAAATGTTCTGCAGGTGTCTGGAAATAGATGTTAATCCTTATAATTTTAAAAATAGTCATATTATCTACTGGCAAAGAAAGTGAACCGGAGTTTGTAATTTTAAAAGCAATCCTGCATATGAAGTGGATTCACTCTTTGTTTTGGATAAATCATTTAACTTTTACATGCATTAGTCAAAATGCCAAACCATATTTAAAAGCAATGGTTTAGCTAAATTCAGCTGTTGTTTGACTACATGGGTAGGCAAGCAAGAGGGCCGAGAAAAAAATTGTTGTAATCTTGTAAATATTTTTTTTTTTTTTTTTACCAAAGCTGAGGTGAAATTTCATTGACAAAATTCATGTATTGGATAGTTTATGTAAAAAATCAAACGTGACATGACTCATCTATGAATCTGAGATCTTCATAAACTTGAACAAGCTTTTTAAAGAGCTCAGACCTCTTATGGGCCCAAATTAATCTTGCTTTCCTACTTAATAGAATTTTTTTTTTTTTTTGAGAAATCAAGGTAAATTTCTTTAGTATGTTTTGTTTGTTTTTCATTCAGCTGAAACCAGAGAACAGTCTTGTCTGCCTTGGCATTAGAAAAGTCTGGACCCAGTCTGGGCCTGAAATTTTGGGTTCTTCAAAACCAGATTCAAGGGACATAGAATGAAAGGCATACGTAAGCAGGGGAAAACATGAAGTTCAAAAATCAGGATGTAGGATTGCTTAGGGCTGTGAAGTGGACAGTCCTCCTTTCTCCTTTTTTTTTTTTTTTTTTTTGTTTGTTGGATTTTTGTGGGTTTTTTAAAGAATGCTTGACACTTCTTCCCCAAAGAAATAAATTTTCATATGATATCAAACACGTAGTCCTTGGAGACAACACATATTTATTGAAGAATTTGTTAAACAGCTTGCTTTTTGAAAATACAAAGTATCTGATAAATGTTATGTTACAGTTCATTCAATCTTATGGGTGTATGAGATGTCCATCCCTTCTGGAAAACTGGCAAAAATAGTATAAGAGTGTGTTGTATTGTATGCTATAAACTTATCTAGTATAAGTGATGGAGAAATGGAGACAAGTCTGTTCTGGAAACCAGTTCAGGAAACTTCTTCAACACATCCTATTTTCTGTGCTTGAACAATGAAAGAAAGAGTGATTTAGCAAACTAGTATCACATTGACTATAAATCAGATGCTCCAGGTACTTAATCCCATGACCCTATTTGCATAATCTTATGAACTTTCTTCACTGATTGAAGTTACTCATGCTTTCAGATGCAATACCAACCTTGGGCCTTGTTTGAGGTTCATTTCTATAATGTGGTACTCTAAGGTTCATCTCTGTTGGTTTCTGTTGGCATCCAGTGTGGTGGAGACTGTCCTGGGCTTTTCAGAATGAACCTTTAATGAGCAAGGGAGTATTAGCACTGTCAATACAGTCATACAATAGTTCTCACTAGAATGGGAGAAGGTCTCTTCATCCAGCTATTTCTAACAAGAATTGAGACGCATTTAACAAGCAAAGTGACTGGAAGATCTTTGGCACAGGATTTCTGAGCTCTCAGCTGACATTGATATAAGGAGATAAGTAATAGCTCCTAACTGAAAAGTAATTTAGCATCTTTCCCTAGAGTAAAAAGGGTGTTAACTACATTCACCAGAAAGCCTGCAAAAGTCACAACTTAATAATAGAAATTGATTTTGCAGAAATGCAAAATCTCTTTTACAATGACTTTAAGATACTTATTGACATAGCAGGAAGAAGTTGGCTTGATATGCAGAAGACAAACACAATGTCAAGATCACTTACTTGTTAATGAAACACTTGTTCAGAACGAGAATTGAGTTCTTAAAGGCTTTGTTCTGGCTGAGCAAGGTGGATTTTACTTTTAGTTTCTGATATGCAGGCCTCATTCACACTTCTGTGCTTCAGTATATAAATGCAGCATCAGATCTGCATTAGTGACAGGGAGTCATTTACTCTACCCAACACAAAACAAGTAAATCTGTTGTCTTGACTCTCTCTGTTGGTAGTGAAGATCAGCCTGTCCAGGACACCTCACTTATACAATAATGAGTGAATGAATCTTGGGAGACTACATAGGTATCTTGGCCAAGTTAGGCAACTCACATAAAATGTTAGGTGGTGCAAATATGCTTCTTAATGGTTCATCATTAATATTATAAACATATGATTTCCTGGCACTGTAGGGTTTTTTTTGCAGTATGATAAAATAGAGCTACGTGCTGGGTTTGAGCCAGGGATAATTGATGCCTGTGAATCATAACTAAATTTTATAGCTAATTTCTTTGGTCAGGACAGTGCTCATTCAGCATAACATCTAAGGCTATGAGGAGATCAGGAAAAAGTATTCTGAAAAATGAGTATGACAAAAAACTAGATACAAATTCATTAAACTGTCTCAAAAATTCTACATTTAATTTGCCCTAATATAGAAATAGCATTTAAATTCATTGCTTCTAAATATTTCATATGATTCTAATAACCTAATCTACAAATACATACTGTGCAGTGCCACCTCTCTCACCCAAATACATTCACAGAAATGTGCGCCTGTTCTTTTTATTTTGGTCCTTCCTATTTTTACAGCATATGCTGCTATCTTCTTTTCGTAAAGCAAAACTGCGTAGGGCTGTTCTAGGGATAGTGTTACAAACTTTTTATTTAAGTTGAAACATATTTATTTTTTTAAACTATAGTATATTCATCATTTGCACTCACATGTTGTCCTCTGTGCCCTCTTAGCTTCATGTTGTGGTGTTCTCTGTGGATTCTGCTAGATGAAGAAGGGTTTGGCCTCATTCTAATCTGCTCCAAAGACCACCAAAATCATAGGGGAAAGCTGCCAGTGACATGAATTGGCTTTGAATCAGTCTCTTTGACTGAAGATTTTTTTTTTTTTTTTATGTCAGATGTTTTTTCTGATCAGTAAAATATTCTGATCTCCACTTCCTCCACTGTTTGGGATGTCAGAACCTGAAAATTATTTAAAGCTTTGAAGACTTTCTTCTTCTGTATTGGTAAAGTTTATTACAGAATTCTTTTTGTTCGCATTAAATGAGAGTTCTTCTTAACATTGTTTAGCGTGCTATAATAGTAAATGAAACCTCTCTGTATTCTAGACCTTTGGTAATGTTAATTTCAAACTTCTTGGACTTATAAGTGGGCCTTAGTGGTGAAATTTGAAAGCAAATATTTATTGATTAGCATCAAATGTGTGCCTCTTGGCATTCTCTCTGTTTAGCTTCACCTGCCAAAACCCATGTGAAGTTTCTAGTTTGGGAATTCAGCAGCCACCTTTATTCTACTCTAATGAGGAAAAATATAGTCATTAGAGTAGCTATTGTTTTTAATATTTAAATTTATTCTTGAAGGGATTATTGTTGCAGTACTATTCTTTCTGACAGAACCCACTGCTTAACTGGTTAATTGCTTCCTCGCTTTCATTTTTATTGATACAAATTGCTTTAAAATTCAAACAAGAGGTTGGTTGCAAATCTTCTATTAATGCTGTTTAAGTCTGAATGTAATGCAGATGCTGCATTATTTAAAATTCTATGTTTGAATTTCTACTTTCAGACTTGTATCCTAAAATACTTGATTTTGTACTAATTGGTTTACCAAAACAATGGAAACTAATGGGCATTTTTAGAAAATTTAGGCAATTTACAGAAAAAAATGTATATTGGAAGAGCTGACCATTTGTGATTTAGTTCCTTTCAGCATACATCTATGTACATTATCTAAAGCTGGATATAGCTGACACTTTCTCATCTGCTAAATAGCTCCCCAGGTGAGGAATTGTTTCTTAGAGCTGTTCAACAATATACATGCATTATGTCCAATGAAAAATATATTAACTTTATTTAAATAATATTATAATAATGTAGCATAGCTATAACATAACTGACTGTCATTAAAACAGAACTTTACTAGGGTATCACTGGTACTGCAAATCTATTTTTTTTTTTTTTTTAAAGACACTCTTCCAGTGTAAACATTTGGTGTTTGTTTTAATTCCCATTCCAAATTAAGCCAAAGATACAGTTATCTTTTGGAAAGCTAAATGGGAGAAAAACATATATAGAAAATCCTGTATCCTCTGTTTTTGCTTACTTATTAAGAAAATAGAAATTTGACTGTCTTTATGGTAATCTTACAGCAGTGAAGGAAAACCCTACATAGCTGGTCAGCAGGCCTGACCAGATCCATTGTGATTGAGTTGACTTGAAAGTATATTATCTTGAGTAATTCCATGGACCTATTTTTGCTTTACAAATGTTAATGCTTGTCTGCTTTGGGAATGGATTGGTATTACCCTGCAACTGCAGTTACAGCCTTAAAGCTGTTGTGTGGGCAATTCGATCTGGAGGTGTGAAGCATCTTGACAAATTAGCTTAATTTAAGATCTGCTGATTTAAGAATAAGAATGTTGATACAGATATGGAGATTTACACTAATGCATAGTCTATAAGAGCAATTATATTAATTAATTACAATCGCATTACAGTTTTCTAAGAAAATCCTTAGTTTACGCAAGAACCCACCTCTGATAAAGACATCTCACATTTTGCTTACAAGTGTGTATTCTAAAAGCCATTTTTTTCAGTTATCGATAACTCACAGGTCTACATATTCTGGAGGCTAACTAGGGATCTGTTATGATCAAACAGGAATCCACTTACGTGTTCTATTCAATGTTTTATTTCAATATCCTTCAGGTGTGGGGGAGTATGAGGGGGAATTAATTTCAGAATCTCATGCTAAATCATGATAAAATCTTCAAAATTTCACATTAAAAAAAAATTTGAATTCTTAAATTGAGTGCTTACTATGACCCTGCTAAAAATAGGAATTTCTATATGTGTTTTGAAGAAATCGCATAATACCATCAACTTTTTTCTTTTATTTGCTGCTCCCTATTTGTTTGACAGTTTTTCTTTTTTTTTTTTTTTTTTTTTTTTTTTTTTTTTTTTTTCTATTTTACCCCTGTTGAAAGTTAAACTTTTGCTTTTGGCCCTGTATTGTACCACTGCTTGAAATGTTTGAGTAGCTTTTAAAACCCCATTAACAATTTTTCCTGTGGTTTCTCACCTGTATGTTTGTACCCAGTTGTCTCACAAACAGTATGCTTTTCTAGGTAAAAAGATGAGTCTTGCTTGAAAACTGACCAGAAAGATGAGTGAGTAGTCTCTCATTCAGACATATAAGCATTCTGTGATTCTCATATATATCAGTGATAAATGCTGTATGTAACTGAGAGAAAAAATTAGAAGTGTTTCAAAAACTTAAAAAATTACACAGTCATGGAAACAAGAATGGCTTTGAACACCTAGCAATGAACATAGGTGGATGGGGACAGTCTCTACTTTGGGAATAGAGAAGGATGAAATATCTTTCCAAATCAGTCATGTGTAAGAGGATATCGATGCCTTATGTAGCCTGAGATTGGCTACCAGTGCCTCCCTGCAGCAACCACTGATATCATATAAGAACGTAATGTATGAAACACAAGAAGACTCATTTAGGCATGGTTCAAAGACTCATTTAGACATGGTTCTAATTTGTGTCTAAAGTCACAATTTGATCCCAAGGAAACTCATGTTTCTGGGCAAATATCCGGCCAAGTCAAGGATTTTTATTTTCAGCTGACAAATATTGTGTGGGGTTTTTGGAATTTTTCTGAGTGTTGTATATCCTAAAATAGATGTAGGATTTTTGTATGAGCCTTCACACTTCCTCCCTCCTCCTTATGTATTAGCAAAAGTGTACATGGCTGATGATACTCGGTACTGAGCTTCAGCAATGTAAAATTTGTATTCAGCCTTTGTCTCTTCAAGCTAAACTGAATTCTAGTCACTAGAATGCAGTGGCTTTGGCTTCCAGACAGCAATTGTTTCCAGGCAGGAATTTACAGCACTGTGATGTAGTTGGTTTACCTTCAGGGTAGAATCAATGTAGGGCAATTTTAACTCTGTTGTGTTTGTTACTCATTGAATATGGGGATGCATTTGTTACAGCAGGACTCCTTTAATCCTGAACATTAGCAATCTGTAGTATGTCCCCCTTTCACTAATGTGGTATTTTATTGGCAAACTTGACAATATTGCAAGGGCACAGTTATTTATGACTGTAGACATCAAAAATAGGATAATGCTTTGAGGTCTGTTCTTTGTTTTAAGTCATATATTCTGATTTTGTAGGACAAGAAAAATTATTCTGTTAGGCTGATTAGAGTTTGAAATCCACACTTAGCAATAAAACATATATGCCCTTATACGCAGTAGCCCCAGGTGTTTGGCATTCCTTAATTAAGATGTAGCAAAGATTTTCAGTTTATCAAAAAACTTTATTATGTGAAGCATATTATCATCCAGTCAGGAAATGGTCTCATTTAACTTTGTTCTGAGCAGAAGTAACTCCAGATTTCAGTAGCACTGACTGACCTATCCTGGGATTGAAGGACTCAAGTGTCCTGGTTTTGGCTGTGATGAAGTTAATTTTACTCCTAGTGGTAGGTATAGTGTTGTGTTTTGGATTTAGGATGAGAATAATGTTGATAACACACTGACATTTTAGTTGTTGCTGAGCAGTGCTTGCACTTTTCAGCTTCTGCCCTGCCAGAGAGGAGGCTGTGGGCACACAGGAAGCTGAGAGGGGACACAGCTAGAACAGCTGACCCAAACTGGCCAAAGGGATACTCCATACTATATGACATTGTGCTGAACCATAAAACTGGGAAAAGTTGGCCAAAGGGTGGTGGCCAGTGCTCAGGGACTGGCTGGGCATCAGTCAATGGGTGGTGAGCAATTGCACTGTGCATCATTTGTCTTGTATATTTTTTCATCATTATTATTATTTTCTCCTTCCTTCTCTGTCCTATTAAACTGTCTTTATCTTAACACATGAGTTTTACCTTTTTTCCAGTTCTCTGCTCCATCCCACTGGGGCAGAGTGAGTGAACAGCTGTGTGGTGTTTAGTTGCCTGCCGGGTTAACCCACAACAAAAAGGAAACAAAGAACAGTGAGGTGAATATGACTTGCCTACTGAGGAAAAGATATAATTTCTTTAGTTATCCTCTTAGCTGTGTGACTTCAGAATTTGTGCTTACAGAATATAGAAGTATTACAGAATGGTTTCTAGGATGTTATCCAGGAAAAGTTAGAGCTTTTATGTAAAGGAGCTCACAAAAAGGCTTAACTTGGTCATATTTAGCTGTCCACAGGAAGCTCTTTCAGTGCAAAATCAAAGCCACATGTAGGTTGGAAGTGGTGGTGATAGTTTTGATGATGGATTTGGGGTTTGTTTCCCCACCTCCTTCAAATTCTTGCTCAATTTAAAGCGGTGGAAAAAAGATTATCTATGTCTTGTTGCCTCAAGTAGATTCACTAAGGAGAAAATCATTATTAAAAGTTAGCAGGAGAGTACACGAGAAAGATGAAGAAGTATGTGCATCAGTCCTGACAAAGGACACAGGCAGTACCAAAGAACACCATTTTTGGACATCATCCAGACTCTAAACTTAACCCCTTGGTTTGAATCTATCAATATGGTTAGATTATCAAAAGATGTTGTGTTTGATAAGCACAGACACAAAATTAAAGGCAATTGTTATGCTTGAACAGGAACAGTAAATTACTTATTCAAATCTTGTAATTAATATAGTTATGGGGAGAAATCCAAACACCACCTATCATATTACATGCTGCTTAAAGTGGATTGAATTAATGGAGGTATCTCTTTATATGGTCTGTTTTCACCACCACCCCCCTTATCTGAGATGTGTGAAAATGTCATTAGCTTTCTTTGATAGATACATAAGATCTCCCAAGTGGCTTATAAAGTAGTTGGAGTTATATGTTAGTCAACTTGTTCCTGAACCATTATTCTGAACCTGTCAGAGGTTGTAGCTTAAATCTTTAGAAAGTGTCTTCTATGAAAGATTAAGTTATATTTGTGTTAGTGTCATGCCACAAATGTTGAAAATATTTTGATGCCTACAATATTTTTTTACTTTATTTCACTTGCCAGTACTCATAGGCACAGCATCTGTTCTAAAGAGTTTGCCCTTCAGCTGCAAAGGAAACTTATTTCCAGGTGTCCCATAGCCCTTTATTCATCTGTTGTGTGAACATTATTGATTATGGTCACATAAGATTTGATTCATAGTCTATAATAATTATAATTTCAATAGTAATAGGTAAGGTACAAAATTTGATAAGGTTATGACACTCTTGTTTAGAGATTAGTATTACTTGTTGGTTAGATTAATGCATTTTGAACCTGTTCACAGGGTGTTTTCTGAAGCCTGAATCTCGTGAAATCAAAGCAATGTTTTGTCTAGATAATTGTTGAAGGTTATCAGCCTGTGGCCTAGCATACCAACTACAAATAACATAACTGCATTTGGTCTTGTGTTCATTGACTATTACAGGAGATTTGCCTCTGCTGTCATTGTGAAAGTGTCTGGGTTCTTGGAAGTCTTGGTAGTTTCTAATTAAAAAGGAATGGAATAAAATTATCTTTGTTAAATATGCTATATTTTCTTTCCATGAACAATATTCTTTAGATTTTCAGCATGTTATTTAAAAGGGTTTTTATGATATCTCTCATGCTATGGCTCTAGATAATCACATGCTTGCTGCACTGCCTCTTTCTACAATAAACAACTTTCAGAATAGTCTAGTAGTTAGAGCTTAGGGTAAATGATACTGTCGGTGGCATGAACTCTGTGGGACCCAATAACCTCCTGTGTATGTACAAACTCGATATGGAACAGGTTCCTCCTCTCTAAGGGCAACTGGAGATTGTTATGTTTGTTTATTTATCTGCAAAAGAACGCTCACCTAATCCACTCATAATGCCATGTTGAGGCTGGAATGACTTTGGGGGAAAAAAAACCTCAGAACTCCTCCCCAAAGAATCTCTAGTAACTTAAATGTACTTCAAGGACTGATTTAAAACCTCAAGAATTTCCTTTTGATCTGTTCACAAAATCTTTTGCTATAAGCATTGTAGTCCATTCCCCCCTGAAAGTAATATTTTTCAAAAGGATATCTCAGCACTCTCTTAATAAAAGAGCATTTATCATTCCCAATGTAGATCTTTTTACTCAAAGCCACACTGTAGGATGATTCAATGGCACTGCTAATCCCCTGTTGATCTAGGTGACAAAACTCTCAATTTTTCAGAGTTCTTGTTTTCAAAGTAGATCACCCATTTCATAAATTACTGGGATGGCTACATTAATACTTCAACAAAATTAGATTGCTCATATTTCAAGAAATGTACAAAATCTGCATGTGAATTAAAACAAAGATAAAGAGTTTATAAGTGAATTAGAAAGAAAAAGTAAAAAGGCTTCTCTACTAGGAGGAACCAGCCATCTCTTGGAAGGAGACAAAATAAAAAGCAAAGTTAAGAAACTGAGATTCATACGCTACAGTGCCTGAAGAATTTTAGTAAAGGCTTCTTAAACAATAAGTCATTGTGTGCAATACTTATTTCCTACTGGATTGTTGTGAGCAATTACATTTCAGTCTGTCTGGATGTAAATTACCAGGTGGTGATGACTAAGGCTTTTTTTGGGGGTTACCACTACCTTTCAAGATGTAGCAAAAGAGATTTTCAGTGATTCGTGGGCCCCAGAGTTCAGTTTTCATTTTGAGAAGACCTGTGGTGTAACATGAACTACTCATGAGAGCTAATTCCAAGGGAAAAAACCCTCTGAAACTTGAGATTTTATTTTTTTATTATTTGATCTATTTTTTTTTTTTTAATATTTTTCCTTGGTTCTCTGCTGATGCTAGCAGCAATGAAATTCTGAACTAGTGGGTTTATGGCACTGCCTTTAACTCGGCTTAGTTCAGGTCAAATTGTCATCTAAGTTTCAAGATAGCAAATCACATAATGATTTTATGAGATATCATAAATGTCTATTTCTGTTGTGAAAGGAGTGTTTAGCTGGTGTTTATTTCTCCTGTTTTTCCCAACTGAGTAAATTAAAAGTCAGAAAGATGACAGCAGCATCCATAAGTTAATGGTTGCAAAGATGATATGCATGACATATCTGTTCTGCTTTTCAGTGGTCATACATGCTTGGGAGAAGAGACAGCAACTGTGGTTGCAGAATAGAACACAGTGTGGCTACTGCCTAGATTTTTAGTGTTAAACTTGGCCTTTGCTTCTCTGGTAAAGCAACTGTCTCCATTTGTAGAGGTTTAGCACTCTGCTGGTTAGTCTCTTGAGATATCAGGTAACCCCCAGTGCTATTTACTAAAGCATACAGATGGCTCCTAGAGACATCTGCAGGAAATACGTGTCTGACTAGAGGAAATTTGACTTAACTTAGGAGGAGAATTCACTGACTGTATAAATTAAGTTTTCACAAAGTGGCTTAATTTTCAGTTGAAAAACAAACCAATTAAAAGACCTGAGAAGCCCTGGCAATACAAATTATAAGATTAGCTTCTAAAGTCTGTATTACTGTATATGTATATTTTGAAATCTTTTAACCAAGATATTCCTGTTTTGTTGTGGTTCATAGGCTCATCTACCTGGGATTCAACCAGAATATTGTTTAAAACCCAAATTTTCCTCAAATGAGAGAAATGCAAGAGTGCCCTGCCCATTGTCACTTTGAGTCCATACTTCTTTTTTTCATACACTGAGCATTGCACTGAAATACTTATTATTACATCACCATACATAGTGCTCCCTGAGTATCTTCCCAGTACTTCTTCCATAAAACATTACAACTAATGCGTTACGCTTCTGACTGTTGATTATGGGTGATGTTATGACATGTCCCTTTGGGCTGTGCATAGCACTTTAATTTTTACATGAATTGGCTTCATACAGAACATTTACATTTCTAGGCAGTCTATCAGTCTGTGAGGATAACTTCCACGTTGTAAAGAGAGTTCATGTTTCATTTTTTATTCTGAAATACTCCTTGTGGGTGTATATGCACACACGAGCACTTACTGCTTGCTACCTTGGAAAATATTAGAATAGAAGAGAACAAGAACAATTTGTAGATACCCTGTGGGAAGGAAATGTGGACTATAACTTTGAAGAGGCATGAGAAACTCCAGGACAAATCTGGTTTTGGCCTTTCTTCTACTGTCCAACCAGTGTCTCTTCTTCTATTTCTGTTTTTGTTGTTTTTTCTCATACTTCTTGGGGAAAAAAAAACATGGCTCTTGCAGCCAATATATTTTGCCAGCCTGGTATCAGGGGAATAGAAGATGAGCACCAAAAACTGTGACTTGTTGGAGTGTCAGCTGGAGTAATGTCTGGCTGGGAAAGGACATCTTCTAGCTAGTCAGTGGGAGCCAAAATGTGCAGTCATCTTAGCAGTGACTCCAGCATCTTTGGCAGAGAAATGCTCTCTCTCTTCCTTGGAGAAGGCTAGATGTGCCAGTTATGCAAGGCAGATGCGGGTAGCCGGGTTTAGGAAGTCAAGCTTGTCCAGGGGAATCCCAGTCTCTAGTCTCTGTATACACAGACAATGTGAAAATGAAGATCAGGGGAGCACTTGGTGTGCAAGGACAGTGTTGCATTTCTGCCCTGATGCAAGAAGCTTGCTAGGCAATGAGGAATATAAATCTTGAATTGGTTTGAGATAGATGGAGCAAGCAAGAACTGTATAATGTCTAGGAGGTTTGTAATGGGGAATATGGATTTCTACACTTGAGAGACCCAGGGAAGGAGCTGAAGGTTGAGATAAAAAAACTTTAATGGCAATTCAGAAATTGGGTGCATATTTATGAAATGAGAGGGTGGGATAAGCAAAAGGGAAGGATATATCATAAGAAAAAAGATGTTGGGAAGGGAGAGGGGATAGTGATTAAGAATGGTTTAGCATACCTGATATGTAACATGCCATAGATGTAAATGTGTCATGGTTGGTTTGGAGTCTGTGTAGAGGAAGGGATATGGAGACATCCCTTTCTTCTTCCACATATCTTTGTATCTAATTTTGTATCCTTAAAAACTACATCAGTGTCCCACACTTTTAGAAATTGTGTAATATAATGCTTTCATGTTTGATAACTCAGATGAAAACAACCTATAAATCACTTTTGCTAGCAAAAGCATTCAGAATAGCTTTGATCATTTGGAAATAGGAGTTGAGGTGGTGCTCCAGGTGCTTGCTCTTTCTTTGACAGACCAGCTGTAAATGTGTTATCTGCTAATTTGGGCCAGTTGATCAGATGTGCAAAGGGTGATCATAGCTCATTGGTTTCTTTCTTACTGTGGATCCAATGAGCTATTTAGGCTCAATTTAGACCTTTAGGGTGGAGTAATGTGAGAAAGCTCTGTGGACTTTCAGTTAGGGTTTCATAAGTTAAAAAGCTATGCAGATTATTAGCTTGGTTTCTGAAGAAGGGGAAGAATTCAGAATAACAGTGTAGCACTTAAGAACTATTTGCAGTATCTTATTTGTAATAGACTGCTGTGAAACAGTCTTTATTTAGACCATGTTATTACAGCTAATTTGGGGTAAATATTGCAAACATTTTATTTTCTCTCAGCAGACCAAAAACAAATTGCAAAAAGAATAAAACTTTATTGCTTTATCTTGAGAAACACTTAAAGCACTGAAATAAAAGAGGAGAGGAATACAGGCCTCATATTTTTAGTGTACTTAATGATACTTTATCTGAAAGGCAAAAGAATGGCCTGTTGATATCTTTTAAGATTTACGTTTGGAGCAAGCAAGGTTTTGTGTCTCTAAAGAGGGGAAGTATTGTAGAACAAAAGGAAGTAAAAATACTGTATGTATTTTATCAGTCTTTCATACTGATGAAAGTATCATGAGATAATCGAATTTTTGATCCTTCGAGAAACAAAGAGAGGGGTTAGTAAAACTGCCACCTTAGACTTCCAGAGGGCTAACTTTGACCTGTTCAAAAGACTGATTAACAAAATCCCTTGGGAGGCTGCCTTGAAGGATATGGGAGTCCAGGAAGGCTGGACATACTTCAAGAGTGAAGTCTTAAAGGTGCAGGAGCAGGCTGTTACCATGTGCCGAAAAATAAGCAGGTGGGGAAGGAGACCGGCCTGGCTAAACAGGGACCTTTGGCTGGATCTCAAGAACAAAAGGAGAAGCTATTGCCTTTGGAAGAGGGGGCAGGTCTCTCATGAAGACTACAAAGACGTAGTGAAGTTATGCAGGGACAGCATTAGGAGAGCCAAAGCACGGCTAGGCCTCAACTTGGCTACAGCTGTTAAGGATAACAAAAAATGTTTCTATAAATTTGTTAACAGCAAAAGGAGGATTAGGGAAAATCTCCCTCTTTTACTGGATGCAGAGGGAAACACTGTAACTAAGGATGAGGAAAAGGCTGAGGTGCTCGACACCTATTTTGCCTCAGTCTTTAGCAGTGGAACTGGCTGTTCCCTGGACACCCAGCCTCATGAGCTGGGAGATGCGGAGGGGAAGCAGATTGAGGTCAGCACAGTTGAAGAGGAGGTGGTCAGAGACTTTCTACACCACTTGAATGCACACAAGTCTGTGGGACCAGATGGGTTACACCCAAGAGTGCTGAAAGAGTTGGCAGATGTGCTCACCAAGCCACTTTCCATGATTTACCGGAAATCATGGCTAACTGGGGAGGTCCCATTGGACTGGAGGGTGTCAAATGTGACACCCATCTACAAGAAAGGCAGAAAGTAGGATCCTGGAAACTATAGACCTGTCAGTCTGACCTCAGTGCCAGGGAAGGTCATGGAACAGGTCATCTCGGGTGCCATTAAAAGTCATATAATGGACAACCAGGGGATCAGGCCTAGTCAGCATGGGTTTATGAAAGGCAGGTCCTGCCCGACAAACCTGATCTCCTTCTACGACAGGGTGACCCACTTATTGGATGAGGGAAAAGCTGTGGATGTTGTCTACCTTGACTTTAGTAAGACCTTTGACACCGTTTCCCACAGCATTCTCCTGGTGAAACTGGCTGCTCGTGACTTGGATGGGCACACGCTTCGCTGGGTAAAAAACTGGCTGGATGGCCGGGCCCAAAGAGTTGTGGTGAATGAAGTTAAATCCAGTTGGCAGCCGGTCACGAGTGGTGTCCCCCAGGGGTCGGTTTTGGGGCCACTCCTGTTTAACATCTTTATTGATGATCTAGACAAAGGGATTGAGTGCACCCTCAGTAAGTTTGCAATGACACCAAGTTGGGTGGGAGTATTGATCTGCTCGAGGGTAGGGAGGCTCTGCAGAGAGACCTGGACAGGCTGGAGCGATGGGCTAAGGCCAACTGTAGGAGTTTCAATAAGGCCAAATGCCGGGTGCTGCACTTGGGCCACAACAACCCCCAGCAGTGCTACAGGCTTGGGGAGGACTGCCTGGAGAGCTGCCAGTCAGAGAGGGACCTGGGGGTGTTGATTGACAGCCAGCTGAACATGAGCCAGCAGTGTGCTCAGGTGGCCAAGAAGGCCAATGGTATCCTGGCTTGTATCAGAAATAGGGTAGCCAGCAGGGACAGGGAAGTGATCTTACTCCTGTACTTGGCACTGGTGAGGCCGCACCTCGATTCCTGTGTTCAGTTTTGGGCCCCTCACTCCCAAAAGGACATTGAATGACTCGAGCGTGTCCAGAGGAGGGCAACGAAGCTGGTGAAGGGTCTGGAGCACATGTCGTACGAGGAGTGGTTGAGGGAACTGGGGTTGTTTAGTCTGGAGAAGAGGAGGCTGAGGGGAGACCTCATCGCCCTCTACAGCTACCTGAAAGGAGGTTGCAGAGAGCTGGGGATGAGTCTCTTTAACCAAGTAACAAACAATAGGACAAGAGGTAATGGCCTCAAGTTGCACCAGGGAAGGTTTAGACTGGATATTAGGAAGCATTTCTTTACAGAACGGGTTGTTAGGCATTGGAATGGGCTGCCCAGAGAGGTGGTGGAGTCCCCATCCCTGGAGGTGTTTAAGAGTAGGGTTGACATAGTGCTTAGGGATATGGTGTAGTTGGGAACTGTCAGTGTTAGGTTAATGATTGGACTGGATGATCTTCAAGGTTTTTTCCAAGCTCGATGATTCTGTGATTCATATCTGCAAGCTGATTTTTTTTCCTGGTATGAAGGTCATTGACAGTGGCAGATAGAGATAACCATAGGCAACAAAGAGTTAAGCAGAACAGTACAACTATTTAAACATCCAAGGGGCAGGGAAGGGAGGAGGAGGAGGGATGAAAGCACTAACTAAGGTCTTTTAAAGTTGTTTTCTTTGTTCCTCCATTATCTTGCAGTTCTACTCATAGATGAAAGCAGCACTAGGGATAAGGGGGATAGAGTAAAAAGCAGGGAAGAGAGCAGGAAAATGGATGTGGTGTTCTGCATTAGGAATAAAATGTGATTCCCTGTGCCTTGACTCAGGAAGGAAAAGAGGGTACCAGAGAAACTCTCACCCCAAAAGTGAGGAGACTGACTTCTGTGGTTGCTGAGAGCTTTTAATAGCAGAGGCTCAAGTGGAGGGGGGACATGGAGGCAAGTATTCAAATTACATAATGTGTATATGGTGCATCTTTCTGTCTTGAGCAATCTTAATTAAATAGATGTAGAAGGAGCTCTACAAATCTGTGGTTTCCCTTGATTTTCTGCTTACTGAAATGGATTTGTCTTGCTTTGAATGACAGACAATGGTTTCTGGTTCAAGCATTACAGTTCTCAGCACCCCCCAAATTCCTGAGTAAGAAGTATTGGTGACATACAGAAAAGATTTTTGTTTGGTGGAATATGTTTCTGGAATATAAAAAAATATTAGGGAAGGTGGCCAAGTGTGTGGGTTTGGGTTTTTTTTCCTTCTTACAGTATGTCTGCAAAATGCAATAACTTGCAGATGTGAAAAGACCCTTTTGAAATAATGACTTTTCTTACGACTTTCCAAGTATATAGCCTCTTGCCTTATCATGACTGCTCATGTATATTGTAATTGAAAAATTACATGTATTTGCAGCAGTCCAAAAGAGAAAAGAAATTCTTAAGTAAAGCTACCAATGTACATACCAAAGCTGCTAGTTTTTGATGGTATTGAAACTGAGTTTTCAACCTCATTGTTCAAACCATGAAGTGCTGTTGATACTGGCATATTTAACCCAGTTTACATTAGGCATCTTCACAACTGGTTACGTACAAATAGCAACTGTAATTTATTTATTGTTGCCCTATCTGCTTTCTGTAAAATGTTTTACTGTGTTCAAGGCAGATCTTCACAGTTTAAGAATACAAAGTAATAATTGTCATCTGATACAATAAGTAATTATTACCTAATAGGTATTTATGAGATACTGGTTAATGATTAACATGCTTGCCACCTTCCAATAAGACACCTGATGAGTCTGGTCAACCTGGCAGTCATCAGTCAGAGGGGGAGATTGGTCTCCATTGATCCTGGGACAGCCTGAACATCACTGCTGCTGAGGAGCCGTTTTCCAATTACCTGCTTTTTACCTTAGCAGTTTATACCATCTGTGTTAGTTTTTCCTCCGAAATTCTTGAGCTACTGATGCCCTCTTAGCGTTCTTGCATCTCCCCTTAATTTTACCTTTCTTACCTGGTGTGGCTCTACTTTATTTGTTTTCTTACCACTCTTGTTTGCAACTTAGAAGCTTTTCAGAGAAGTCTGAACCAAGGTTACACAGCTGTACTGCATTGAAACTAGGCCTTGGATCACAGAGACTGGAGTGACTGGGAGGAGAGTTACATTATTTTCTGCAAGACTGGGGTCAGGTGTCCTGTTGTGGTTGGAGCTGAGTGCAGGTGGGTTACTGCCTGCTCTCTACCTTGACATACCTGGATGCATACTTTTTTGTCAGCCCAGTGACCACCTTACTATTATAAGTGTGTATATTCAGCTCTGTCAGCTCACTTGGTGGAGGGGTCAGGGAGCAACCGTACCTCTATTTATGCTAGGTTGCTAGGGTGGAGTGGTAATTGAAAGGGAAGCAGTGGCAAGTAGGTGAGTGGAAATAGTAATGTCTGAACCCTGCTAAACTACAGCCGTAACAGCACTGAAGTCTTACTTCAGCCAGTGATTACTACCTTTTCAATTTCCTTACCTTTTTCACGCTCCTAATACTGCTGAAAGGATTTCTATTGTAGAACTGTCATGAAATAATTTAATATTCTTGTATGCATTCTCTTTTAAATAATCATGTGACTTGAAGAGGCTATTCCAGTAAATATGATTAAAATTTCAAATGTATTTTTATGTAACAAATATCTGCAAGGTGCCTAAAAGCTTAGGAGATCTGAGAACAGAATCTTATTTTATCTCATTTTTGTCTGCAGTGTAGCATGTTAGAAGTTTGTCCTTTTGGGGGTGAGAGAAACTCTTTTGGTCTGGAAGGTGTCTATGCTTATGTAGAATGAAATTATACAATCAGTTTTGCCTAGTAAAGATCCCCCACTTGTACCTAGCCTTGCTCACCTAATTCACAGTAATTGCACTGTTCTGTGTAGGCCTGCTGATGTCAGTGAGAAATCATGAAATTGTTCCCCTCATCTTGTTTCTTCAGAAGTATTTGCATTTCATTTTCTAATCACAGTTGTTAGCTTGAGCTTTGAACAGGAGAAAAAGGACACACGTGGTTTGATGCTAGGAATAATTTTGCTCTCAAATCCAAACAAAACCTCTTGAGAAAGTGCATGATAACACATCCGTGGGCTAATCAGAATCAGGTTGACTGGGCTGGCCTTGCCCTACTTCCTTGATGAGTTCCTTGATTAAAAGTTACTAATGCAATGAATAATGTAGAATCTGTTAAGACCTCACTTTCCATTCACCTAAATATCTATAATATTTGGAATTTGGAAATAGTCAGTGGGCTAACCCAGATGCAGGCTTCTGTGGGAGGTGCTGTAGAGTTGCTGCACAGTGGGTGGAATGTAAAATAGAATTACTTGTATTTTAGGGAATCAAAGTTCTGGTTGTGATTCACTGTGTGCTAGAGTTAAGGTGCCACTCATGGGTCCCCTTTTAAGGGCTGGAAAAAATTTTATTCTTCTTCAAGAGTGGAGAAAAGAAGTCTTCATCTTATCCATTTCCTAGGAAAGGGAGAACATCAATAGAACAGTTAATACAATGAATTTGGTACTACGCAAGACTGGTCTATCTCTGCTCCAACAGAAGAGCTACAGAACTTGTGCATATTTGCTCTTCTCATTTGCTTCTCCCAGCTTCTTCATTACATAAATCTGATTGTTATATACTGTAAATGAACAAGAACTCTAAAACTTGTGCAGCTGTTGTATGGAAAAGGATGTATCAAACAGAAAACTTCTCTTAATTTAAGGGAAAGAACCCTAATACAAAGTCTGGGATGCATGGCACATAGGCTACTGTCGAATTTTATTTTACTGCTTTTACTAGTTCAGAGTTAGATAAAGATGGTTTCTAAAGTAATTTATAGGATTTTAAAATTTTTAATTTTGTCCTATTATTCTCCTTTATCTTTCCCACCTCTGAACTGCACCTCTTCTCAGTAGCAAAATGAAAAAGAGAGAGAAAGAAGAGTTAGGGGAGCAAAGTGTTATAAAAATGGAAGAGGTCTTTCAGAAAAAGCTTAGTCTGAAAATGTATGAAAATATTTCAAATCCTTCTCAATTTTTTTATCAGCTCTAATGAATGTCAGAATCACTGGTTTGACTTTTAACTTTCAATTACAGTGTGTGCACCCCTTTAAGAAATGTGATAGAGTTACATTTCTGTAGCATTTATGAGTTTACTGTTCATGGTCACTTCCAACAGAGGAATGATGATGATTCCTGGGGGTGGACCCAATATTGAAAATGTTTTTGACACTGGTAGCTGTATGAGTCCAGCTGAGAGATGTGGGGGCTGTGCTTATGTATCGGAGACCTCGATGCTCAGACTGAAACAAACAGTTTTGCTTCTCAGACCTCTCTCTGTGGGCAACAAGTCCATTGCTCTGATCAGGTAATATGTGGAGCTGGATATTAATCTTCCATTTTGTGAAAGATTATGTGCAGATTGGATAGGCTTCTGGACCTCTGTTGACATGAAAAAGGTTGATCCATACAAAGTATGAACTGTCTTAAGAAAGTTGAAGATTTCGATATTGAAGTTAAGGACTAATGGTAGTTGTTGAACTTACTGTGCATTATTTTCATTATTTGAAAGATTACTTAACAAAGGAGAAAGTAGATGAGCTAGCAACCAATGTATTGGAAAACCCCACTTCTTTATAACTCATGAATGCTCTTTCACACACAAATTCTGAAAGACCATTCTCTCCCTATTCATTAGGTAAACAACCAACCAAGTTAATGATTTTTCTTTAAAAATAATAGTTTCGTCTTAGGTGCTTTTTCAATGCAATATTGGTTTATGGGCTAAGAATGACATCTATAGTAGTATTATCTGTTTTTTTAAAAATTAACATCAGGAAAATTAAAAACAAGCTAACAATTTATATCAAAGTACAGCTAAAGTATAATATGTGTCAAAGGACATGCTTAGCAAATGGTTTACACTCAGCTAAAAGGACTCTTGGTAGTGAAAAGTTAATTGAGACTGCAAGACCTGGATCCAGATTTATTAAGAATAATCAGTTGATTTAATGGTTATGAAAGCAATATTGAAGATAAGGTAAAGATAATATTTTGAGTTCTATTGGGAAAACAATCCACTAATATAAAGCAAATGACAGTGCCTCAGAGGACATAGGAAAAGTCAGTCTTTTGGAAGCAGTAAAGGAAGGAGAGTTTTCTGTTGCTGTTCTTTTTCCTCAGGAGTCATCCTCAGTGTGTATTTTGCATGACTTCTACAGGTACAATGAAATGTTTATTCTTTGTTAATGAAGGATTTCTACCATGAAAGTATACAGCCCCAATCCATCACCAGCTAGACTTGGTGCAGAACTGATGGAGGTTTTTGACCTTGTTGAAAAGTAAGTGCTGCCAGTCTGTGTTCTGTCATGCAAATGACTGTTGCTGGGTTTTCAGATGTTGCATAATTTATTATTGAATTCTAATAAAAAAATACAACTTCTGCCAAAGTCTTTGCTAACTCAGAGAAATAGGAAAGGAGTAGAACGATATCCAAGGGCATGTTCTCTTTAATGGTTGTGACAGATTAATTCTTACTGTGCATTCATAGAGTAGCATGAAAATGAAGTGTACGCAGACTTATTTTGTGTCCATAGAGAATTTTAGTTGCGTTGTCACACAAATGGCTGTTGCTTTCAGAGGCATGAAACCCAAAAATATTTAGTACTGATGTTTCATGATTTTGAACATATTAGCTGACTATCATCACCTTGTCAATGACTTTATGCTCTACTTGCTCTTAGAAATTACATCAGTGGATCTGTCAATGTAAGAGTCTAAAGAAATCAGATGGGCACCCCATCAAAAATTCTGCACTTCTGTGACAAGTAGAGAATTTATATCAGCAAGTACAAAGATTGATGGCTTAGTTTAGCTGTGTTTGTGAGTCTCTGAATTGCAAGGGCTGATTTGGAAGGATTTAAACTTCTTCACTCCTGGTTTTCCATGTCTTATCCACTGCATACTACAGTGCTTTTGTAACTTTTCTTAATGGACACTAAAGGCAGGAATTAAGAAAAGGAACTAATTGTTTGTGTGTGTGTGTTTTCATGATTGGTTTCTTGTTTGGAGGGTTTATTGTTTTCTTTTTTTTTTTTTTTTTTTAGAAGGGAGCGTCCTAAAGGTTTGTTCTGCAACACTTTGTAAAATGGTTTTTATGTTTGTTTGAATTACTGTTCATCTGAAATGTAAATGATAGAATTAGACTTCGGTGAGTTGTATGCTCAGTGCTTACAAATGATTAGCAGAACACTTCAGAAACACAGTGTTTGAAAAAGATGGATATTTCTGCTCAGTTGCTGTCCTGAATTCAGTTATTAGTAGGAAAGCTTTCAAATATTTATTACTTGATGCTGATGTCTGTGGGTTATTTTATGTCAAAGCATACAGCTACTTTTCATCATTGTCCAAGTGTAAAGTTGGATTAAAGGAGTTTTTTGACCTTGTCAAAAATAAATAGGTGGAAAAACTTCGACAAACAAAAGCTTGCCATCTTTCCAATCACTGTATAATGCACTGCTGGTCTGTCTAAAAGTATTACCAGTGTCAGTAAGAAAACACATTCTAAATAGACGATAAAAAAGATTTTAAAAAATTGTGTTAAAAGTTCTATTATGCACTTGTCCTTCTGTGTATTGCTGTTGAAATATATTTTGCCACATATTTTCATGTCTAATCTTATCCCTTTGATGACGAATGACCTCTGCAATTGGTATAATCCCATAAACACTTTAAGGAAATGGTAGATTTTAACAGTGATGGTAGGCTACCCAAGATTTTGAATAAGGCATTTGGAAAACTAATTAAACATAAATAAGAAACCGGCAACATTTATTTCAGTGGTTGCAAAATTGTATTCTCACCTTTTTAAATCTTTATCATGAACACATCTACCTTCCCTGGGGTTCTGAAGTATAAAAGGTCCACATTGGGGTAGAAATGATTGTTAGCAGAATTATTGTTACCATCTCCAGTAAATCTCATCAATATGTCTCATAGGAGGATTTTTGGCTATTTTACTATTTTTATAAGAAATTATTTTTACTAGTGGTTATATATAGAGAGAGACTTGAATAAGTTGGATTGGTGGGGCAATGTTAACGGGATGAGCTTCAATAAGGCCAAGTGCCAGGTCCTGCATTTGGGCCATAACAACCCCATGCATCACTGCAGGCCTGGGGAGGTGTGGCTGGAGAGCTGTCTGGAAGAGAAGGATCTGGGGCTTCTAACTGACAAGCAGCTGAACATGAGCCGGCAGTGTGCCCAGGTGGCCAAGAAAGCCAACGGCATCCTGGCTTGTATTAGAAATAGTGTGACCAGCAGAAGTCGGGAGGTGATAGTCCCCCTGTACTCTGCACTGGTGAGGCCACACCTTGAGTATTGTGTCCAGTTTTGGGCACCTCAATATGAGAGGGATATCGAGGTGCTGGAGTGAGTGCAGAGGAGGGCGACGAAGCTGGTGATGGGCCTGGAGAACAAATCCTATGAGGAGCGATTGAAGGAGCTGGGACTGTTCAGTTTGAGGAAGAGAAGGCTGAGGGGAGACCTCATCACTCTCTACAGCTACCTGAAAGGACATTGTAGAGAGGTTGGTGATGGTCTCTTCTCACAGATGATTAGTGACAGAACAAGAGGGAATGGCTTTAAACTGCAACAGGGGAGGTTCAGACTGGACATTAGGAAGAAATTTTTCACAGAAAGAGTGGTCAGACAGTGGAATAGGCTGCCCAGGGAGGTGGTGGAGTCACCATCCCTGGATGTGTTTAAGGGTCATTTAGATGAGATGCTGGGGGATATGGTGTAGGGGAGAACTTTGTAGAGTAGGGCTGATGCTTGGACTTGATGATCCCAAGGGTCTTTTCCAACATGAATGATTCTATGATTCTATATTAAAGAAAAAACAACAAATTATTCATTTTGGTAAGGATAAGAGGAAATTTGCCTAGCGGTAGTTAATAGGTGTAGCAGTTATGGAGGGGTATGTCTGTGTTCTGCTTCTAATTCATTAAACAGTTAAGAAGTACTCAGTCACCACTGTTTCTAAGTTACAACTTGAGCCTCTAGAAGACTCCTAGATTTATTGTGAAATGTTTTGTACAGATATATGGTGTCACATTTAAAATCACAAATCATGGAAATAAAGATTATCAGATTTTTCAATTAGAAATTTAGTTGTATTAAAAATTTAAATACTTAATAAACTTCAGACTTTATGATGTGCACTTTCAATTTTCTCCCCTTGAACTGAACCTTACCTTCATTTAAAATAAGTGTATCGTTTTTAAGAGTGTAGTAAAAAAGCCTGGGTGCCTTTTTTCTTTTTGTGGTAAAATGAAACATTTTGATGACCCACAGTTTACTTTTAAATTTCACTCTCTAGGAAGCATGTTTTAAATAGTCTTGTATTTCAGAAAAGAGTAATTAAAGTTATTGTTTAGAGAAATTTTTAAAAATGTCCTCCAACACCACTATTGCAGATTTTTTGGGGGCTGTGCAAAGAGTTGGAGAACTGTAGCATCTCCTTTCATTAGAGATCTGAGATATTCAGCTGCTGCACATTAGTAGATTGTCAAACAATGAGTACTCAGTTCTTTGCAACTGAATTTCCTCACAAGGCAGTGTTGTGCTTTGGATTGAGAGTGCACATTTTTCTAACTGTTGAGTATTGAATGACTTAAACACTTCAGTCATTTTTTCCTTCTTCTGTCATATTGTGGGGAAAAAATGCATAAAACTTATGCTTTGAGCTCTCCTGGTAGTGTAACATTTCTAAATGCACCTGCAGTTGATGTTAAACTTTGTCTTCTACCTTACCTGCAAAAGTAAAAATATGGTGAAATGTAAGAGCAGGAACTGATTTTGGAGAAAAAGAATTTGCACGCCTTGTAAAGGATGTCACGCTTCTCCTCCATCTTCCATTCTACATGTTCTTATTCAAATTCTAATTGTTCTTCACCCATATTCACTGTTTCATTGACTTTTCCTCCTCTCAGTATAGCTGGCAAAGTAATTTCTAGGGTAAAAACTGCAGAATTATTTGTGCCCAGTAAATCTGTTTAGAACCTATTTATTAGAAGCAGTAGGTAAATGAGATTTTGTTTTTTGTTATATGGCCTGATGTAAATGGGAGGAAAAGAAGATTAAGTTGATGAAGGAAAATCTCTCACATTTTTGTCTAGGCAGTCTTAATCAGTCATGTCCTAGCTGATAACTCTGTATAAGTGGGTACATAAAGCTGGACTAAAAGTTACAGTTAAAGCTGTTACTTTGTTAGGGCACAATGAGGCTGACACCGCTGTGGGGACAGCTGAGGCTGGGCTGGGACAGGTGGGGGTCAGGATCAGGCCTGGTGAAGGGAACTGGGGTCAGGGACAGCCCCGGGATGGCTGGGCAGGGTCACTGTGTCAGCCCGTGGGCCTGGCTCTGGGGGGCTTATGGCAGGCAGGGCTGTGGGGAGCTGGAGACCAGCCCTGCTGTGGTTCTCCTGGGACAGGGACTGACTCCATGCCATGAGGATGCATTGCTGGCTCATGTTCAACTTGTCCACCAGAATCTGTAGGTCCTTTTCTTCAAAGCTGTTTTCCAGCCACTTGGCTCCTAGCCTGTTCTGGTGCATGGAGGTTGTTCCTTTCCAGGTACAAGACTTGCAGGAGGCTTCTTTCAGCCCATTTCTCCAGCATGTTGGGGTCCCTCTGAATGGCAGCACATGTATGTGGTATACCAGCCACTCTTCCCAGTTTTGTATAATCTGTGAACTTGCTTGGGGGTATGCTCTGTCCCATCATCAGGCTCATTAATGAAATCTTCAACATCAGTGGACTCATTACTGAACTCTGAAACATGCAGCTGGTGACTGGCCTCCAGCTGAATTTGGTGCAGCTGATCACAATGCTTTGATCTTGGCTGTTCAGCTGGTTTCAGTCCATCTCACTGTCCACTTATCTAGCTTATGCTTCATCAGTTAGTCCATGAGGATGTTATGGGACACAGTGTCAAAAGCTTTACTAAAGCCTTCCTTTCCCTCCAGAAAATGTCAAGAGGGATTTTTATAGGATGTACAATTTAAACTGTGTCATGACAGTATAATCTCATTAGAAATTGATAGGACCTGTTTTTGAGCCAAGCATCTAAATTTTATCTGTGCTGACCCACATCATGAGTATTACTCTCAAGGTTTTACTTATTTTGAGTGCTGTGCCACTCTAATTAGTTCCTTTGAAATTAAGATACAGCCTATTAAAATGGTATAAGTCTGACCCTTGGACAGGATATTTCAATTTTTTCTGAGAAAGATGAACCTTTCTTACTGTTTTTTGCAATTGTTACATGGTTTTGTACTAGTAGAACCAACTATACTGAATACATCAATTGCTTCAGGACTCCAGTGGTTTAACCTGTTTGTCCACCCACCTCTGCAACACCTCTATGCAAGTGACGGTGCATTTTGATGTTTGCCCACCCATGGATTTTCAGATAATCCCTAAATGCAGCAGCCTCACACTTTTGTGCTACACCATGGTTACAGCATGCATAGCTGTCTACCAAGAAAGTGTAATTTTATTTGGTTTTGCACAGAATAAAATCCTTTTCCTATAAAGGTTTTTCACTGTACATTTCAGAATGTTCTCATCTTTTAAGGTTGATGGGGAAAAGAGAAGTTAAATTAATCAAGTTGCTAGCACTTTAACTTCATAAAGAAACATGCACCACTGAGTGGATTTTCACATTACACTCCCAATAGGGACTTTATATCTTGTAAATGCTTCAGTTTAACAGATATGAAAAAGAGAACTCTATTCTTTGCAGAACAAAACTGTTGCTCAGGTGTTTTAGAAGTTGGTTTGATCTCTTTATTCTGCACATAAAATGAAAGATTAAGGAGTACTCGCCATTCCCAGATGCAGCTGCTTCTCTGACCTGGCTTTGGGCGAGAGAACATCTTTGCATAGGAGTCTCTTTAAAACTATGGATTCTGGATGGGTTTTTTTCCCCCTGCAAAGTTAGAATCTACCTCTCATTTTTTGAAATGCATCCAAATCTCTTTCCTAAAAGAAAAAGAAAAAATCTTAGTAAGGCTTGCAGGTATTATCTTGTGGTGTGAATTGGGTTTTGGGGCTTGTTTTTTTTCTTTGTTTTAAATGTTGATACATTTGTACATGGGTGCTTCACTTGCCTGCTCATCAGTGGAGTCTTGCAGGTCTTCTGACAACATCTCTTGTCTCTTGGCCTCTCTTTAAGGCAAATCCACACCAAAATCATCAATCACAAAAGGAAGAGTCTAACAAGTGAGTAGAGTGACTGCAGAGTTTCAGTCCCAGTGCAGAAGAGATGAAGGCCAGATAGTTCCCCAGAGTAGTACAACACTCATAAAATCCTGTATAGCAGATCATGGAACAGAGTCAGGACTTGTCCCAGAAGTTTTTATTACTTCTTCAACTTAAAATGGCTGTTAGGGATATATCATATGCAGTCCTAACTTGAGTAAAGCCAGAGTGTGAGAGATGACACAGATAAAGTAAAAATAGAAAAGGAGAGCAGGGCAGGAGGGAAATCTGCTTTAGAAATAGTCTAGGATATCTTAGGCATTTTCATTCACTGTAAACAAATGAAGAAGCAAATAGTTTAAAATCATTTTCAGGTCACCTTTAACAGTAACAGTAATATCATTACAATATATGAGCTGAAACATAAGAGAGAAAGATCTGTTCATTTTAAAAGCTGAAGTAGAGCAATTAGCTGGAAAGGATGTGTCATGCCTTACAATAAAAGTTAAATTACAGTAAAATACTTCCCTGCAAAAATGCTCACCATGTGCCAAAGCCCACACACAAAACTATAATTTCTCCAATCTGTAACACAGTAGTTCCCCCACCTGCCCAACTGTAAGAATGTGAAGGCCGATAAAGGGCCTGATTCTCTACTGTGCCGTGACAGCTTGATACTTATTAGAAGTCATTGACTTTGCTGGAGTTGCTCTGTAAAACTGGACTAATGGAGTATGAGGATTTATGGTTTCAAATAAATCTCTGGTCACCTAATGATTCAGATAAGGTCTGGATGTTTCTGCCTATCTTTGGTTGACAGACATGCCAGTAGCTCTACATCACCCATGAAAATGCTAGAGGGACTTTATCCCCTCTTAGCTCAGTCATGATTTTCATTTCAACTTTTCTATATTGTAATCTGTTCCATGCTTGCCTCCAAAACCCATCTGGTGCTTTTCCTCATGAGTTCCCTCAGAAACTCTCTTATCTAACCAAAGACATGTAGAGATCTATGTATGGTCTACTTTGCTATATGTTCTTTATATGTTCCTGCAATTTTATCTTTAATTCCTATTCAGCCCCCCAAAAAGGGTACTGTGTTCCATGTATTACAGATGTCACTACATCAGGGCAGAAGCTATCACACAGCTCTTGAATCAGTTCCTAGTTCTTGATCTGTTGCCCTCTGAACTGATCTCTACCTTGAAATCCTATCTACAGTAACATTAATGGACATGCACATACTGGCTGGGGAAGGCTAGGAGGTAGCCATAAAATTTATTTATTTTTTTAAAATTATTTAAGTAATATACTCCATATTTAGAAAAGAAATTTTAAAAAAAGCCCACAGAAATACCCAACCCCATTAACTCAAACTTCCCTGAAGTTTACATTATTGTAAACTAGAATTTGCACTTAGTCAATAAATATGTTAATTTTTAATAGAAACATGTACTGCAATACATAGATATATCTATTTGAAAATCAAAAGGTTGTAGTAGGAAGTTTCATTTGGTAGGAGCTATCAGGCATTATCTCTCACTTCTCAAAAGATGGCTTCCCAGAACTAATTTAATTGAAAAAGCAAATTGCGAGGTGCTTTTTATCTGTTATGTGTATTAAAGGAAACAGTGGTTTGATACAGCCATCAAACTTGATTTCAGAATGAGAGTTTGAGGCATTTAGGAATCTGCACTATTTCTTATGGTGAATATCATGAACCAGTCTGAGCCTGAAGAAGAGATTAATTAGTGGGGAAAATCCCAACATGCACTTGTGCTTCGAGGGGCCAAGAAGTCATGAAGATAAAATACAAAACAAGTTATTCCGCAAGTTCTTAAAAGGAAATAAAAAAAAGGAAAAGAAAGTCTCAAACATCTGGATGCCAATAATAGCAATATATGGGAATGTATGGACTTGTTGTCTTACGGAAAATGAAAAATGGACTTTTTATGCTTCATTCACTGTTCATATGATGTGCTCCTTTAAATTAAAAACTAATGACAGTTGTGTCAGTGCCTATGGAAAGAAGGTGCGATTTCTCCTTCTGTGGAAGCAATTGCTAAGGAAGAATGAGAGAGAGAGATTCACAGGCTATAGAGGGGTCTGGAAACCTATGGACTGAGAAATTTCTCAGATTGAGAAAGAGGGACTGCTGAGAGTTAGGGACCCAGTTTTCACAAACAAGGAAAACAACATTTCCAGAGACAAGAGAGGGCTGTGTAGCATTTGCTGCAACTTGAAGTTATTGATTCATCTGAACTCAAACCAGAAAGCAAGGACCCATGGACAGGGACACAGTGAGCAAGAGGAGGGACATTTATCCTCCATATAATTTTATTCTGTCTGAATGAGTCACTTGAGATTTCTCAATTTAGAAAATTTACTCTTATTTCACATTAGTCTTTAAATAAAATTTTGTTCTTTTGGAATTTAAAAGCTTTTTAGTTGTCTTTACAAATGTTATTGTAGTGGTCTTTTAAGTGATGGGGTAGAAATTATAGTCAGATCTACTTCAGAGCTTTAGCTGATTTGATACCTGTCATGAAGAAGAATTATTAATTCTCCATATTCTGTGTGGGCATATCATGTCTACAAAAATTGTGTGTGCTTATAGTGTGTAGTGGGTACATTTCTGTGCTCTCTTTCTCTGATAAAAGAATGAACTCTGAACTGTCTTCAGAGTTCAGACCTTGATGAGATTTGGTGCAACATAAACAGCTAGATGTGTGACTTCCATCCTAAAACCAGTCCAGCTCTAAAGTTAGAGAGCATTCAGGAGATTCCTGTGTTTCTGAAAAATATTGTGAAGTGTAACTATGTAGTTCGTTTATGAGAACTCAGTGGCAATAATATTTTAAAAATAATTACTTTAGGATTTGGTAATGAAGAACAAGTGAGAGTGGTTGATTATGACCAGAGCTCTTATATCAGAGGTACAGCCAAGGGTTTTACCTGTCCTTGTTGGTGACAGGGCTGCCAGCAGCTCCTATGAGGGCAGCAGGGCAGGTGCTTGCATATTGCCTGTGGCTGGGAAGGACTTTGAAGGTGCACCAATTCTTATTTTGTAAGCAGGTTAGACCACAAATCCCTTTTAGAGAGGGTGCTGTCAACAGTATTATGTGCACTTCTCTGGGGGTGAGTCCTTCTCAGAGCATGGCAGTACAGGAGGAAGAGGAAATGAAATCTCTGAATCTTCTTTTAGTGTCTCGCAAACAATCCAATTATTATTTCCTATCTGAATATCGTAGGAGAGCTGTAATGAAATAAATGTAATTCATCACCCCTCCATATTCTGTGGGCAGCATTTAACAGTGATTTCACTCACTTCATCTTACAATGTACTTTTTTCCCTTGTCAATTTCTTAATATCATGCAGCTTATTCTATAGCTTACCTGGCTCCCGTGAGTCCCATGTAATGCATTAATCTAGCATTTTATAATGGAATGGGAGAAATGCACTCTTTAACTATTTACCATTTGTGTGGATTTTTTTTTTTCTTATGTTGGAAGATGGTACATGGTTAAGTTCATGCAAGGAATTCTAAGGGTGGACATAGAAGACTACATTTGAGTTTTTATTTCCATTCTTACAACAGACAACCTCATGCCTTTTTGCAGACTGTAGTGAAGAGTAGGCACATTCTTTTTGGTCTCTTGGGCAAATTATTGACCTATTTTCTGTTACCCGTATCTGGGGAGTACCAAGCCATTTCCTCTCCAGGACTTTTTTTGTGTGCCTTGGATACTCTTATGTGATAGGCACAGGTGTGTCCGTACCCAAAACACTCTTCCAACTTGTATTTTTTTCATAGCACAGCTGGCATTGAAGCTCCAGAACTGTGGGAATAGAAAATCTTTCTGGTACAGTTTTTAAAAAAATAAAATAAAAATCAAAAAACACCAGAAATTGAAGGGAGGACTTTTTTCAGCTTTAGCCTCTGTAGGCAGTACTGCCTAAATTCAGCAGCACTGTGGTTTACAGCCACAGAAGAGGGAGAGTCCTGTCTGGAAATGTTCTCCTTCTGCATTCAGCTGTTTCTTCTGGAAGGAAAATGTAACAAAAGATCTGGTTTTGCTGTTGTTACTTCAGCTGATGAAAATTTAAGTGTGTGATTAGGCCTGCAAAGAGAAACGAAAGTCAATGTGAGAGGTCAGAGTGGGACATTATGAAATGAACAGGCAGTCTTTGTCATGTTTGAAATCAAGCTGCATTTTTTTTCAGGGTGCTTATGCATGCAGCTAAGAGTTTAATGTAAGATGTTCACATTGGAGAGCTGTGAAGCCACTTTTGGAATCAAAGGATGCTTTCATTTTCTTTCTTGAGAGGGTTTTAGGGAGGTTTACATTTTGTTGGCGGTTTTTCCCTATGATTTTGAGAGTGTTTCTGTCCTATAATTACTGGATCTAGCCACAGGATATTTGAAAATAAGCAAATAATTCCTGAAGTCTGCAAGCAACAGAGGATTTTTTGAAACTAGTTCAAATTTGCCAGTTCTTCAGCTCCTTTGCCAATTTAGTCAATTCAGTAGATTAAGGAAGATTAGTATCTTCTGACTGTTGCACTAATAATTGAGCCAATTCAATTACTCCTGCTGACTTTTTCATTTCCTCTTGTTTAGTAATAGGAAGTTAAATCTACTACACAACTGTTCTCAGGAGATGCATATGAAGGTATGCTAGGCAGTTACATTTTCTGGATTTACTTTTTGATTGATAGTTATTTTTACCACAGGTGTTTTAATGTATTTCTTTGTGCAGACATTTGAAAGAAACCATATTTCTGAGCTCTTAAAGAATTAATAGTCATCATATAAGTATCACTAGTGAGTATATTCAAGACTGAATTCCTTAGGAGTAGAGTAACTACATCAGCAGCTGTTTTTAACTTTGATGTAAGCTGAGAATCTGACCTCATCGGTTTCTAGTGAAAATCTTAAAAGATGATCTGCACGCCCTCATGTAATGAGGTGTACTGACTGTTGTGGTAATTCCTCATGGAGACAGCTTACTGAATTAAACCTGTGTTTTTTAGTTCCACAGGTGCTGAAATGCAATTTGTAGAGCAAAGCCCTATTGTGCTTGTTAGAATAAAATATAAGGAAGAAAATATAAGATTTTGTTCTGAGTTTGGCTGTTCATTTACCACCGATGTGTTGACTCCGGACCAAGCTCTCTGATGGTTTGTAGTGATTAGTTGCTATGTATGGAAACTTCAGTTACAGTTATTCGTGTAAATGCTTAGTCAGGTCCTTAAGAAACTCCTAGAGAATGTGCATGACAGCATCAGTAGTTCATAAAAACAAACAAACAAACCCTCACCTTAATTTCAATTAGTAAAAACATAGAACTTTTTACCTGGGTAATTTCCATGTGGGAAATTTGGGCAGTGAATGCACCTCAGCAGACACCTGAGCCATCTATTAGACAAACACGACCAGATTCATGCATTGCTCTGGGTCCTTGCTCTGTTTCTGCAGTTTCTGACAGTTAAGGGAGGGCTGGTGTTGGGGCAATTCAAGGAGATCCAGTGCCAGCTGGGATGCTTTAGGAAGAGAAGCAAGGCTAGGGCCTTGTGGGGTGGGAAGCACAGTTTATTCTATCTTTAACAACTTGTATCATAACTAGACTAGAAAGGCCAGGTCCCCAGCTGAGAAAATGAAACTAACTCCTTCATAATACCTGTCTGCAGTGAAGACACTCTAGTCAAAAGAGTGGTTTGAGTGTGCTGATCTGCTACTCCTAGTCATTAGTTGGGTTTTTCTTTCTTTATGTGTTTGTAAACTGGCTTAGGGCAATGAAGGTAACTTTTTCTTTGGTAGAGGCAGTATGCAACAAAGCTATAATTATTTATAATGATGAGCATGTATCATCAAAGTCTTGTGATACACTTCAGATTGCCAGCTGCAACAATAACTACTTTAATTATTAAAAGGTCATCTTTCCTTTTTGTTTTATTTTGCAACTGCCTAGAAAAACCAGACTGCATAATCTTAGGTATTTCTCTGTGAGTTCCATTATTACATTGACCATTGAACTCAGTGTGAGTGAACGAGATACCTCAAAAAATTGAATTTCCAGTGGTTTCTTTCTTCTTGTGTTGCAGAAACTGCATATACTTTAAGTACCATTTGCTAGAGACAAACATTTTTTCTTGCTTACTCAGCCAAATAAGTGAGTTTATCTGTATATTATTGCATGTAGTCTCTTAACAAGGTGAGTGCTATCTATTTGTTTTCTTTGTTGGCTTAAAAAAAGAAAAATTTTTAAAAAAGTAATTACATATCCTAATTCTGGCTAAATAAACATAACTAATTTTTAATGCATAAATTATGCTATCATCTAGGTGCTATAAATAGGAATGAAGACTACTTGCTTCATATTAGCCAGTATCCAAACAGTATATAGTCCCCCAAAAGTCACATAGGAAGCCTGTTATCTTTCTCTCCCTCCCCAATAGGAGAAAATCAATAGCTTAACACTTCTTACCTTGATGCAGCACTACGTGTTCCTAGCTGTCAAACCCAACAATTCCTATTCTGTTGCCAGTGTTACTCTGAATATTGCTGTGTTGAGTCTCAGGACAGGGAGCCTAGTGGCTCCCTCCTTTTCTCACAACTTTTTTTGTCTCAGCTGAACAGTCTGTAGACAGTTTCCAGACTTACCTATTGGTGTCTGTCATCTGATAATGTTGGTTGTTTTGTTGCGATACTGCAGTTTCTGTCCCTAGGTAGTGAAAAAATTGTAAGCTTTTGCAAAATACTGGTTGGAGTGCTAAAAGGAATTCAGCACGCAATAGGGTTAATTCATCATTATCTATCTTCATTTGTTCACCCACTTGACTGAACAATGCAGTATTAGACACGTTCTCTCTTGATTCTAGCAATTATGCTGTTCCCATTACCTTCCTCCATTACAAGCTATTGAAGGTGTAAGTACAGCTATGAGAAAATTTCTTGAAAGCTTTTTTTTAATGGTAAAAAATTCTGAAAAGCAGGAAGAGAGTTTTATTGGTCACTTTGATCACTGGTCTACTCACATTTGCATTGGTAAGCTGCTATTTTGAACCTCTGACTACTCTGTGTACATGCTGAATCTGCTTGCTGAGCTTTCTGGGGTGTTCTTTGAATGAGCAATGAAAAAAATGAGACTGATCACACACCTGAGGTATCATAGTGCTTTATAACGTAACATCCCTGAGAAATACAAAATAAAAAAATAACCTATTTTAGGGGGGAAAGAGGGAAGAGAGTTTTAAAACTTATGTTTCTGAGGATAAGTGATTTTTTTTTTTTTTTTTTTTTCCACAGAAAAAGTCAATAGTGACAGGGAAACCTCAAAGGGATCAGAGATTTAATATTAAAACACATGGAGTGCTCTCAAGCAACTTACCTATATCTAAGAAACCTTATAAATCCCAAGTAGAGATTAGTGGCTAGAATTTTCTGATAACTAATAAAATAATCTTTTGTTTTGAGAAAATAAAAGGTAAAACAAAAGTCATATGGAGATACACTTCAAACTACATCTCTTGTCACTTTAACAAAACGTGAAGATCCAGATATAAACGTCCTTATCACAATGGCATTCATGGTAATCAGAAGCACTTTCCTTGTAAATGAAACACCACACAGAAATAAAATGCAGTAAAAGTGTTCTCAGAATTAGGGCCAAGAACTGGCAATCATTTCTTAAACTGATAGGACCATTTAGTTATCAAAAGAAGTACACCTGTTTTTAAATGAAAGGAGGTACTGGAGAGTATTGTACAAGTCTGTGGGAGACTCTGCTAACTGGCTCACAGAAGTTAAGCCAAAGCATGCAAAATTCTCTGTCACCTTTTGTGGCTCAGTGCTGGTTGCCTGTTAATATTTTGGGGTGCTGTGTAGCTGTTCTGTGTATCTCTAAAACTGAGACCTTCAGTGTTCTGTTATTCAGCTTTGAAATACTTAAGCTAGAAGAAAAGTCCACTAAAATGTGTAGAAATTAGAACCTATATTGCAAAATAAGAAAACGAAGACTAGTAAGGCTATGTTTCTGTAATGAAATAAGAAAGGCCAGAAGTGACTTGTGAACTGTTATTCCAGAATTTTTTTGACATACGTAGAAGTTTGCTGTTGGGTAAATCCTGGACAGGTTTTCAATTAAGCTACTTTACCTGCTGTTACAGTCAAGCTGAGGACAAAATTCATCTTTATTGGTTTTAAAAGCCCAGCAAAGTCTTTCTACTTTCTTAGAAATCCAGTTCCTTAGCAACAAGGAGTACTTACATAGACAAGGCATTTGGACTGTGTTTTAACAAAAGGTTTTATTTCAATTAGGAATTTTTCAAAACCATGTCAGTTTTCAGTTGCATGGGATAAGCTTGAATTTATATCTCACATTCCAAATCTTCTTTTTCAGATTTTAGAATGCTTTGGCTTATCCATCTATAATTTCTTCATATAGATTTTTAAATACAAATTTCTCATCCCTGAGTTAGTGTCTAATGATAATATAAAATTTTTCCCTTAAATGTAATTTGACCTCATCTTTTGAATGCACCATAAGGAGAGAATGCTCCTTAAAAGACCCATGGAAATATTATGAGCTACTGAACAACATCTAGTCCAGTTTCAAAAGAAGACTGTTGCAGTAACATAATTTGTTCTACCTTTACAATACCTATGCATTTTAAAGAATACATTATTAGGTGATGTATCTTGTTCTTCCCTTGGGATAACAGGTATCCCTGACATGTTCTCTAAATATTTTTGACTTTTTTTTTGATACAAAGTATTCTTTATATGCTGTGTTTGTAAGAAACAGTGTATTAGACCCTGCCAAAATAATCAGGGAAGCTTATAAGGAAAGGGCTCCATGATGGCCACTAGATGGTGTGTTTATTTAACTTCATTAAAAATAGGTAATTTGAGGTGTATCATGTTTAGTAAGAAGGTATGTATACAGAATCAGTGAAATATATTGGCCAGTAATCTTTTATGTCATTGTTTTCAAACAACTGTCCAAAATCTGTAGTTTAAAATGTAGTGGTTTTTCATAACTAGAAAATGCTGTACTCTAGGGGAGATGCAGAGGAGGTTCCAGAGTGGATTACCACCTACGCTTTACAGTCAGCGCAGTGTTTTCAGCAGCTGATACATTGCCGGCAAGAGAATCTCAAGAATATCTTTCCTTTTAAGACAATTAAGTTTTTATCAGAACTGTTGCAATAGAAGTTTTATTGATTTTTTTTTTTTTTTTTTTTTTTAAGGATTTCCTGCCCAACAGATAATAAGGGGGAAGAACACAGCATTCATAGTTGAAAAGATATTGTAGACTTTCTTAGCAATGGAGAGAAATTCATTAACAGGGAAAGAGAAAACATTCATAAATTTATATTATGAGACAGGGAAGATATCCTTCCCCCCCATCAAGTTCCACTGATCAAAAACAAAACAAAAAATCAGAAATGCAGCTTACTTAGTGAGGAGAGAAGGCCACATTCAGTCATTTCATGTGTTAATGGCAGAATTTAGCATGAATTTTTGAACTTAGGTCAGTGTTCTGGGCTTGAAGAAAGGGATTCAGATTACTGTGCCCATTAGAAACCAAACATACGTGAATCAAAAGCTGAGTCCATTGTAGCAAGCCATCAACATTTGCTTTGGACAATAAACCAGACCAGTGACAGTCAAGCCAGAGCAGCAATCACAAAAACTAGGCCCCAGGGAAATATTTTAGAAAACCCTTGTTTCTAATATGAAGTGATTTTTCTCATGATGCATGTCTAAGTGGTGTTCATGGTGCAACACTTATTCTGAAGTATAATTAGAGTCTAGTCTTGTAGTGTGTAAATGTTACTTCTTCTCTTTACAGTGGGATGATCTGTATTTCTCTTAGTGGAGATATAAATACTATTCCAGGTTTCTGACATTGCATGTAATGCCTGGTCCACTATTCTGTAACTGTTTTTTTCAAATGTATTTCTGAGCACTTAAAAATCAAGTCCTGAGATATGAAATACTAAAAATATTTAGATTAATTTAGTCTTAAAGCACACATCAAAACTGGCCACTCAAAATGGCACACAGTATTCCAGACGGGTTTTGAAAATTTATCCCTGTTACTGAAAAAGTGAAAAGTTGTCAGAGGATAAGAAGAGGAGGAGCTATAATCACACTACCATTAATAATTTTATTCGTGCTGTATAGGTCTCTCATTTTGTTTTGCTTCTGAAGTCAAAACTTAATTTGATAACTTGTGTGTGCATGTATTTTTCTTTCTTATCAGGATGTATCTTGAAAACATTGCCCAGAATGAAATCATAGATCCCTAGAAAGTTAGTATTTGAGGATTATTGAACTTTTAATTTTCCAGTATAAATTTTTCTTCTTCAGTGGTAGTGCATCACATATGGAGTTTCTGAGAGGAACACTGACCTGTTGTAACCCTGGAGATGGCAAATTGTAAACTACAAAGCCCTAGCTCAGGGCTATGTCTTGATGTCTGTGTTACATTGCAGAATAACAAGCCCAAGAAGCAGACTATGAATGCAGTGCTGATGTCTATACAATAAATTGGATTAATCATACACAGTTTACACTTCATTGCCACTCTGCCAAATAATCTATTCCTAAGTAAGGATGATGGCTTCCTTGAACAATTACCTTAATTCCCTTTTGCCCTTTTTTAGAAATGCAAAGTTTGACTTTCACTACTCACCAGCAAATATGTCTTGTGTTGTGTAGTGAAGCAGACTAGCTTTAAGTCAAGCTTTAATGTCAATGATGTCATGACCCTAAAGAGATATAAATCTGGGAAGTATAGAGAATGCAAAAGAAAAGTAGCCAGATTTTAATGGGCTGTGAAACATGTCTTCAAGTCTTGGGATTCTGGAGAGATGAAGTACTTTCCAGCAGTGCTTTATGCAGAATACTCCCTATCGGTTATTGTTAGAGAATGAAATGGGGTAATTTTTTTATTTTTATTTTTTCCTAGTTTATCTTTCATGATAATTAAATATACCCAGCTCTACCTATGCAGAAATGGGGAGGAAAATTAAATGCACATTACAAAAAGTTAATGCTTAAAACTAGAGTAATGCCTCAAATGCTAAATTCCAAAAGGAATGCTGTTGTATATGAAGATTTTATTGGCATTCACTTAGAATGACCTGAATAATTTATTGGTGCCTTTCTGCTTGTCTGCAATGCATTCTGATACACCCATAATAAAGCCTTAATGTCCTCGTTGGAAATGGTAGTAGGAGTAAAAGTGTCTCTCTCACATTAAATATACAGTATGTTATAAAAAACTGAGAGTTTCACAGAGGTGGTTATAAATTATGAGTTATGAAATGCAGACAGTTGATGACAAATGAAAATCAATGGTAAATTCTACAGTAAATAAGGATAAGTTTAAGAATAAGCATTTTAGTATCTCTAGGAAAAAAAGAGCTTAGCTTCGATTTAGGAAGGTTGCTAAGAAGGGAGACCAATGATTCAGAAGGCAGATATGTTTGAATAAATACTAATTTAGTGCTTGCATAAAGACTCTCAATGGTGTTTTCACATCTCCAAGTTGAGTGTACGTTCTAGTTCAAAAGTATCTAGAGTAGGTATGAAAGAGCACAAACTCAAGATGTGTATTTAATCAAATGGACTTAAATGCAGAAGGGAAAGTTATTTGGATTCAGAAGTCCTGAGATGCAAAACACAGGGGTGGGGGGGATGTGAGGGGCTGTAAACTCATGTGCAGCTGCCACCTTGTGTCCATTGCTGACCCCGGCCCCTCTTGATGGGTTGGTTTTTTTGGCCATGATCCATTGGTCCCTTAAATTATCATTTTGTGCATTCCATGCCTGGGTATGGCTGCATGGATGTCTTACAGCAATGAACTGGTTATGAATTTGCATTGTGGCTGAGAGTCAGTGGCACACAAGTGACATCCATCAACTGCCTTGCAGCTCTACAGTGTTTCCCCAGCGCCCTGCTCAGTGTGCTTCTCCCCTTTCTGACCTCCATCCATTGTTCAGGGAGCCTAGGTCCAGGTTCTGGACTAGACACTGAGGGCTATATTCAAGAAAGATGCTATGTGGTTAGTTTATTTCCCTTCAGATCTCAGGCCTATATTTTTTTTTTTTCTTTAGCTACGAAAATAAAATACGTAATTCTGAAGAAATCTTACATTCAAGAATCTCAAAAGGATTAGCAAGGTGATTCTCTGAATTAGAGCTGCCAATGCACAAGTTGTTTTACCATACTGATGATGTTCCAGACAATGAGAAAAAAGCTCCAGTAAGCTGAAGAGCTGATGTCCTAAGGTGCTTCTGTCATGCTTTCTGCTTGTTGCCAAAGTGTGTTGGCATAACATAATTGGTAGAGAAACAGGACGAATTGCAACATACACAGTTTGTCTCTGGCTTTTTTTCTTTTCTGAAGATCCAGTTTCATCAAAGCTACCTATTATTGATTTTTGTGTTTTGCTAAATATGAAGGATCTTTGACACAACTAGATGGCTATGGATAGCTTAGGAAATACAGCAAGTGATATTTCACAACCTGTAGCATTTTCTCAGGCAAGAGAAACTGTAAGGTCAAGAGGGGTTTCAAGACATTGTGGAAAGACTAAATAAAATTATACCTGTTATCCTGTGTGTTTTAGCTAAATATGCCTTAAAACCAAACAGGAATCAGTAATATCAAAATGCGCTAAACTTTTAAAACATGTTAAGATATGACTTCAGTAGTGATCACTTTCAGTATTCAATTTAATTCTCTTCTAATGCAGTCTGTAAAAGTGCTGAGGTCTGACTTGACAGACACTATTGGGAAAAATAAATTTTCTAAGAGTATTCAACTATAAAAAATCTTATACCATTTTTGTCAACTGTTACAAGTAGCAGGTACGAAAAAGACTTCTGCTATCATAACATCTTATAGCATGAAGTCAATATTCAACTTTAAATTACCATTCTTAATTCACCTGTGGAAGAAACCCTTGATAAATGTATTCAAAGTATCTTCTAAATAAAGGACATACGATAAAGGTATTATAGTAGAATTCAGTTCTGCAAAATGAAGATAATTAAAGAGCAATTAACTACTGACCATATTTCAATTTAATTTTAAAAAACTCCACAGCTGAATACATAGAACTTATTAGAGACTTACAAATATGCAATTTGCTTTTTCCTTTTTTGTTGCTTCAGCATCCTGGGATATATTGGAAGACAAGTAGATCTCCACCTTAGAGAAGAACTGAGTGAGTTTTAGATCACTGAGATTGTGTAGAACTACAATATTTTTGTTCTGAACTACTATGCACATGAAATGAAAAGAGCAATCTTTTCACAGAGCTGTAGTAAAGTCCAGAGATAAAATACTTAAAAGCAAATTTTGACCTTTTGAGGGCATTCTATCCAAAATTATTAGAATTTTCAGGATCTGAGTGGTTCTAGGTGAGTAAGATTATAAAAAAAAGAAAAAAACAAACAAACCAAAACCACAACAGTTTGCTGAGAAATTTAGGAAAAAGACTGTTATTCTTTTTATCTACCACAGCCATGAGGAAGGGTAACAATGTAGTTTCATGGAAAATGAGACAACACAATTGCAGGAACAAGGTTCAGCTGAGAGTGTTGCACTCTGTAATTGAAACCATCCCTGCTATACCAGGAAGGATTCAGGATCTGGCAGACAATAAAGACAACATATTTTTTCATTATTAAAAATGTTATATTTTTCATCTTCTTTCCCCAAAAACAGCTGTAAAAGGAGACTGAGAAATGCTAGAAGAAGCCATTTTACCTCTCTGGGGAGCAAGATGTGCATTGACAGTGAGTTCTATGCCAAGCAACAAATAAGGAAAGAATTAAACTTTCCTGAGTTTGAAAAAGCATGGATAGGAGTGCTGTGGTTAGCACTGATATACACAACAAAATTTCAACACTTGGCATCCTGCCTGTTATCCTTTCTGGTGCAGAGTGAGAGACATTCACTGTCTAGATCAAATGTGGCTGAAAGTTTATTAAAAATTGTGGTGTTGCTTAGAATTTTTGGAAATTACTTTGTACAAGTGTGTGGCATGGTGTTTTTTGTTCCTTTTGTATACCTATGTCTCAAACTTATAAAGGATGTGTTATATAACCTCAATATAAATTAAACTGCCTTCTGCAGTTATGTAGTCATGAAGCCTTAATGAAAAGAAATATAAGATCAGATGTTTTCCTTTCTTATGCTGCTGAAAGTGTTGTCTTTCTGATTTCTGAGGTATTCATAATTTCAGAGGTATCTACTATCCTATCTACTAGGAGCTGTCCTCAAGTGTGCTGATGGTGTATAGAAGTGATTTCCGTTGTATCTGACATGATAAAGAGTTTAACAAAATTGCCAATCAAAGTTGATATTCAGAGAAAAAAATTTCCAACCAACAGCTATTTTTTCCACCAATATTGAATTTTAAATAGCTAATTTTGGAGCATCATCCTCACTTCAATGTAAGTGTGAACATAGTTTTGGAAGAGTGAGGGTGTGTATGTGTTAGTGTCTTTGTCCAGCAATGAATGGGGTGGATTTTTTAAATGAAATTGCAGTCCATCCAACTTGTGTACTGGCTTCTGCTTTCTTAAGGTAACTGTTTCTTTCCATTTTCTGGAAACTAATCTGAAATCTCTCAGTTTCCAACTGGTTGTTCTCCCACCTGGTTCGGTTGAAGAAATTAACTAACTTCAGTTGCCTTCCTCTGCACTGTGCTGTGTTACACACCTAGAGGAGAGACATCAGAGGAATTGCTATTTTCCCTGTAATTTTAGTTTAGCATATTAGTGTAAACTGAAATTTCATACAGTTGAAATAAATACCCTGGTCTATGAACTGCAGCAGCTAAGTCTGATTGGAATTCTGCTCTGAAACCATAAATTATTCAAAAACTAGTTGTAATGAATTATTTTTAAAATTCATGGATGACCAAGTGAGAATGCCAGTGGTTGATTATATAGTGTAGACACAATGTTATGGGTAAACTCCTAAGTGTTCAGATATGAATAGAAATATCAGACATTCCGTGAATCTTATTATTTTACTTTCAATTACCTACAGCATATAATAGTCTGCTTGGAGAGCTGGCAAATAGATCTTTTTGGAATGGAAATGTTTTCTAGTAATGTTTCCTCAATGCCCTTTACATGCAACCATTAATCATCTCTCTGAATTGCTCTTTTGGGAGATAAAAGAAATTTTGCTGTGCACACCCTGATTTCATCTCTATGCTTTAAATAGCTTTTGTTTTTCTTTTCTGAACATTGCATAAAAGTATGCCTAAAAACTATGTGATCACAGTACTCCTCATGTGTATTCAAGCTGAATCCTCAGGAGCATTTTCTATCTAGAGTTATAGAAGAAGCTATTGGCAAAACTTCTTAGATTAAAAAAAAACGAAACCCAAATCTTACTGTGAATGCCTCTCTTTCTGTTTGTCATGGATTCTCTTTGGGTTTAATTGACAAATCATTAGAAAGAAGTCTTATTCTACAGGAAGAGATCTAATACTTCTTTTCAAGACACTTTTCGAACTAGTGACTTTAAATAGTGAACTACTGCTGTTCTTTAACAGCACTCTGGCCTGATTGTATGAGGGGAGGGAAATGAAAAAAGTCTCTGATGCATAGGAGTCATTCAAAACATCATTTAAAAATGAATGTATAAATACAAATGAACTGGAATAGTACCCTAGTTTGTTTAATGTCAGATCTCTATTATTAATGTGAGAGAGCTACCATTTAGTAAACTACCAGGATATGAAGTTTGTACTGAATTTGTGAAGTGGGAATACTAAAGGTATCAAATTTAAGAAAAGAAGAAATCCTCTTCACAGTACAAAATATGATCCTTTTTATAGACCAAATTCATGGTCCTTTCTTAAGTGATGAGTTCACAGTCATTAAAAACTTTCTAGTTTTTAAAGACAGAGTGAGAACATGTTAGTTTTTAAATGAGAGTTGAGGTTTGCTGGAAAGCATGGTTTTACTCAGTAGTCAAAACTACTTAGGAGTAGAAAATATGCCAGAACAAATGGACTAATTTTACAGGGCTGTTCTTAGGACAAGGGTTATTTTGAATTTCACACAATATCTTCAACAGACCATAGTCAAATTTCTTTTGAACTGCTTATAGGATAAACTGAAAAGAAGCAATAGAGGAATTTTGAGAACTGCCCAGGTGCCCATCTCCAGTGGAAATGGACATTAAACAGGGAAATAGAGAGAAGCTAAAATAACCTATCCAACTACCACATATCTTTTCAATAATTATTGTGCAGTTTTGGTGGAATAATGCTGTAGTACTCTTAACCAGAATAATGGAAAGTATGGAAAGTTTTCCTTAAAGAGAAACAAGTGTTTTTTCCAAACTTTTCAGTTTGGTTACACGTGGCAATCCCATTCACATCAACAAGATTCCTGTGCTAGCTCATATAACACCTTCTTGGTTAAGCTGGACCAAATTTAATTTTGCTGTAAATTTGTTGACATCTGAAGATAGAAACTTTTTACTCTGTGGCTTGTGCGGGTTTTTCACTTGAAACAAATTATCTATATTTCTCTTATTAGTCAGTTGAATGTGACAGAACCCTGAAAAAAAATTTAACAATGATTGATCCGAGATAGTTTTCAACTGCAAAAATTTGTGAGCATCTATTACCTATGTTTTCCCTGGCACAAAGGAATGCATGAGTTACAGTTTCTTCTGAAAGAGATCATAGGAGAGGTTTCTAATTTTGTTTGACCTTGTGGGAAACAAACCAGCCATAACTTTTAAGTGTTGCATAAACTAAGTCAGCCTAAGAAACAATAAGCCAGTGAGAAAGCTGCCTGGGGTGACTACATTTGTTGCATTTAGCTATTGTCATATTGTATTTAGCTATTTGTCATTATTTACTTCGGTTAGTTTATTGAATTGTAGGTTTTCAGACTGCTTTAACAACTCTCTTTTCACCATCCTTTGTGTGTTGATCACATGACATGGCTCCACTCTTGGCTCCCACTTATGTGTATATGAAGTGTAAGACCCATTGCGGTCTTTGGATGGGTGGATTTTCTGTGAAGTGCTGGCTGTGCAGTCTCTACTTGTATAAATAATTCTATTTAGCACTCTAATTCTTAAAATTTAACACTTTACATTAAAATTCATTGTACTTTTGGGGACGGTGGGGTAGACCAATATACTGATTTTTTTTCTTGTTTTCATGCTTCAAGTTGGACTGTGTATTCCTGTTCTTTCCAATAACTCTTATTACTTCTAAATGTTTTTAGGATTCAGATTATTTTTCCAGTATAGCACTAATTTTTTAAAGCATAAAAAACTAGTATGTATTCAACATTTGTACTGTTTATATCAACAGCAGACTTCATTGTTGAACTAAAGAATTAACAGTCAAGTAGGCATTTTCCTCTTCCAGCACAGAGAATTCTTGCAGACACCCATGTTTAGTGCACTCTAAGTAGAGGGGAAATAGCAGAAAAATGACATGCAATTTCTTTTTCTCCCACTTCTTTTTTTTTTTTCCTTCTTTCCAGTGGATTTGAAGAACAGGCAGAAAAAAAAAAAAATATTATGTAACTAGATATGCTTAGGCTTTAATTGCCACTTACTTTTCATTATTGCATATGCTTTAGGAATAAAACTTAATATATAAATAGATTTCATCCAACTTACAAGAAGGTATAAGGTTGGTAATACTCATTTTCAATCAGAGGAGAAACTGAGCTATGTTTTAAATGAGGTAAAAGGAACTACATTGATGCTATTGAGAAGAGAGAAAGCCTTAGTTATCACAGGCTCCTAAATTCCCAGATTAACTGTACTGTTTTTTTCACTAGATACCATCTCTCATAAATGTGGATTGGACCACAGTGTTCCTGGAAAAAGGTATTCCAAGCTTGATTCATTCATTACAGGTGAACTGCATCCTTAGGATGCAGGCAGCTGTGACCATTCAGTGCTCAGAAGGAATAAAAATGTCTAGCTCACCTGTCCCTCTTTCTTCCCAAGGGTGTACAGGTGTATCAAGAGATTTTTCTGATTCAGTGCAGTGCTCTACCACTTTTGTTCTATCTCAACCAGGTCTGATGGAGCCCTGGAATGGCAGTCTGCACACCCTTTTAGAGCATGCCTCCAACTGTTGGGGTTTTTTTTTCAGCAGAAAACAGACTATCCAAAGGCTGTACCAAGCCTGAAATCTTTCTGTGTGCATAATTTCCTTTATGCCAATGTTTTTTCTCTTTGTGTGATACTAATCTATTTAGACTTGGTTTGTAGTAAGAGCTCTGTCCAACTCCGTGTTAGACAAGAGTTGTCAGATGGGTTGTACTTTGTGTATTCAGGTAGGGAACATTCTGCTGGAAACAATAGAATAGGGCAAACACACACATGAGAAATATGTCATCTTACATGTAGAAGGAAAACTCAACTTTTTCTATAGGTTGTCATGAATTAATATTGGGACTGACACAAATATTTCATGTTCTCCTTTGGTTAGTTAGATCAGATTCCTCTGTGTGATGTTCTCAAAAATATGTTTTTTCTCTTACATCATGCTTAACAATAACGATGGAGTATTTCTTTCTAGATGTACTATGTCTTCTTTACTGAAAGTTGTTTTTCCATAATGTTCCTGGAAAAATGGAAAAGATGACATGAATTTACAGTTTAAACTGTAGTGGTGTTCATCCCAGTCCAAGTACAAATATATTCAAATTAAATCATCTTTGTTGATTCTTGGTCACAAACAGTGGCTCTTCCCTGTGCTGAAAACTTTTCTTGGCAATATAAGGAGAAAAGAATTCATGAAGTTGGCATTGTCCCTAGAAACTTGGTCACATACAGTCCATTCACTTATGTGCATCTTGCAGTGAAACACTCCTGCACTCATCTGTAGGTGTCAATGCAGATGTTCAGAACGGCCACAGTGAGTCTTCAGCTCAAGATCTTTGTAAAGCTAATTTATGTGGCCAGTCAAGGAGACATAAGTTTCAGTTATTAAAGTGGGGAAAAAAACTCAGACCCTCACTGTAAAGCTTGTTATAAAGAGCTCTTTGGCCTCTAGATGACACTGTGTACCTAATACTGTACTCAGTCTCTAAACTAGAAATTCCCATCCATCTCCCCCTTCTCATTGTAATTAAGAGAAGTTGCTATCTGTTTTGAATAAGCATTCAGAACCATGAAAGAAGAAAATGGAAGACTGTTGTTAGTCAAAACAATTAAAAAAAGATACAAAAGTGTAAGACTGAAAGGTAAAAGCCAGGAGTGTTATGATCATGGCTATGTGAAAGCTTATTTACAGCTTTATCACCAAATTTGGGATTTTGCAGTAATTTGTGCTTCAGTTGACATTTCCTCACAATGTCTGGGATGATGTGAGGCTGGAGAGAAGGTTCTCCAGCATTTCTCTGCCTGAATGCATATTTACAACCTGGCTTTAAAAAAATCACTTTGAGCCAAAAGCTGGCATACAGGAGCAAAGTTTATTTGTAAATATTCAAAACTTGTATTGAAAACAGATGGATTTGGGGGGATTTTGCTTTTGGGTTTAATTAATTTGTTTTTCCTAAGTTACTGGTTGAGTAAAAAAGCAATCTAAAAAATCTCAACATGAGCTTTTTTGTGGAATTTGTGTGTCTAGTTCACAATAATTGCTATTTTTCCCTGCTGCATTAAAGAGGCAGTCCCATGCAGTACTAGGACTGCTGCTTTGTACTTAACTTGTCATTTATATCTGACAGAGAGGGATTGCAGAGGGCAGCGTTTATGACTATCATTAAGGTGTGGTATAATGGGATAAATCCTTACACCAGCACATTTCAGTGATATCACAAGCAGAGATGCAAGTGGTAATCCTCAGTGACACCTTCTGTGAAGAGCAAAGCAACCGCAAAAGAAAGAGAGGTAACTCCAAACCTGAAAAAAACTAGTGGACTAGTATGTAATACAGATTTGCCTCATTTAGAGTAAAGTTACAACATCATTTTTGGGACAGTAACTATAAGTTTTCTAAGAAAATTAAAGCTTAAGCACTCATTTACTCAAAGTTAGACCAGCTCTAGTTTTATCAGGGGAATTAACAAGTCTTATAACTCTCCCTCTCTTTAAAACTAGCTGGTATAGTAGACATGCTCCCAGATATATGATACTGGAAAAAATCACACAGTTGCATCCCCTTAACCCAGATAGAGTTTGTACATACCCTGAAGTTGTGTGGTAACAAACTTCATAGCTGGCTTCAACTTTTGTTTGTGTGTGTGAAAGAGATAACGTATTCTGGCAGGTAGCTCAGTCACTAGTTTTTGGGTGTTGGGAAATGTGAAGCTTAGCATCTTGTCAGAGCCCATTTGGGCTTCTACAGGTTTGCATGAGAAGGGCTTCATAGTACCTGTCTTGGATCTAGGTTCAAATGTAATATGTAGCATTTTTGCTGTAGTGGAAAGTAGAAGTTTCTCCCAGAGTGAGAGGAGATAGGGGAAGAGTTGAGCTTTCATACTATACTAATTAATACAGTATGTGTATATATATATATATATAGCTGTAATATGATTTTAGTTAATTTGTATTAAATCCCTCCTGCCAATTGTCTTCCTCGTGGTGATGGAGGGCAAAAAGAATGGTTTAATATTGTAAGATAAATAAAGGAAAATACTGGACTTTAAAATGGCTTATATATACTAAATCTGTTACAACATTAAAAATACAAATCAGATAAGACTGTCTCAGTTTTCATAATGGGCACCAATTCAGAAATGATTTGGTGATCCATGAGTCAGCAACTCTGACCCTAAAATGACTGAAATTCTAGGTTTTTACTTTTTTCTTTTTTTTTTTTTTTTTTTAACCCATCTTTACTGACGAGGAAGGGGAGGGAGTCAAAAGGTTTTAGACAGCTAGGATGAAATATGAAGACCTGTTGTGAAATACAGATAAGAAAAGACCTGAAGATGTTGAAAATTTGAAAACATGCAAATCAGCAGATCTGGATGACATAGCTTTTATGATGCTGAGGGAACCAGGTAATGAGTGTGCATAATTACTGTGAAGCATATTCAACAAGTAACAGAGAACTAGAATACTAAGGTAGAACTTAAAGGGTGAAATAGAAATTAAAAAATAGAAATTCTGGAATATTCAAATAACAAAATATACTGAGATGTACAATCAATATTTTCCCTTCCTTCCTTAAGAAGATAATGGAACAAGTATGAAAACAAAAATAGGTAGCCATCTATTTAGTTTTTTGGATAAGAGCAACAATTTTTTAATTAAAGAGGAAATACCTTGAATTTTCTTGGAATACTTTACATAACTTCATTATCTTTTTTTTCACAGGCATTACTATTTATATGGTATTTCGATTTCAAATGACCTTGGCATGGCTATGAAGAATGTTCTCATATTTGCATACTGTAAACAAAAGGCACTGGCAACAGAAAGGCTGTTGGAAAGGACATCTAACTTCTACAAAATCTCATATTAATAAGTCTTATTTAATATCTTTTTGAATGATTGGAAAAAGACAGCAGATTTTGAATGTAATGCCTGAATGATACTAAATCAAGAGCCATTGAAAAATATCACTGAGGACAAAACACAATAAAAAAGGATTTGGGGATATTAGAAAGATGGGCAGGAAAACAACTAAATGAGATTCATCTCTTGAAAATTCAGACTATGGGAAAGTGGCACAATCTCAGTGGAAGGCAGGAACCTCAGGAACTATGGTGACAAATGAGATTTGTGGCTGATAAGGGGCAGTAAATTAAATACAACTTCACAACGAAATAGGTAGGCCTCCCTAGGAGGTGCAGGCATATTTTGCAATATCATGGTGTAGGACAGTAATAACTCTACAGATCTTTGCTGCATTTCAAGTGAGGCTGGGAATTTGAATGTATTTAAATTGAGCCCCGAATGGAAAGGGGCACAACACTACCAGTTTTTCTTGTAGCGAATGATAGATCCTCATAAAATTATCTTATAAATCTTATGAAGCACTTTTTTCTTCTTCTTCGCTTCTTGATCTTTTTGACTGATGAAAGTGGGAAGAAGAGAGCAACCTCATTGCATATCATCTTTTTTCCTTCTCATGTCATCTTTAATTTGTCACTCTTCCTTCAGTTATATTTTTAGTTTTACTACAGAGTCACTGGCTATCAGCACTTCTAGTACTAGCCCTGTCAGACCTGTATGGTTCATATTTATGGCTCCTTCTTAGGACATAATGTTTTACCTGATTGCACTGATCGTATTCCCTGTGGCTCTGCAGCACCCGGAGTTTGAATGCCAATGCCAGTTCATTGGTGCCCTCTGAGCTTGCACCCAGAAAGGTCCCAGCCCCCCAAAAGATAACCTCAACATGTCCCTTGCTATGGTGCTGCACAGAACAGAGAGGCTGCAACCGTGAGGATGGGTTGGTATATGCACACATGATGAAGAGCTGTTCGATGTGGGAAAGAGGAGTCCTGGCTTTTCCTTTCACTAAGTTAATGGGCTTTAGAGGATATTTGTATTTCTTGTTCTATTTTTTTGTTGTTGTCGTTTTTGCAGCTCAGTACCTTTTAAGGATTAGTTGCAGGTCTATAAAAAGATGTATTTTTTATGTTGAGCTCACCCAACTCTTTTTATTGGCTGTTAACAGTAAAACCTTACAATTTTGAGGAAAAGCCGTTGCCTTTTCAAGCTTCCATTCTCACAAATTGTAAGTTGTGTCCTACATAAAGTCATATAGAAGTAGTGTCATTTTATACAGGAATAATGGGAAATTGATAGGTTTTTACTTATACTGTATAATGTGAAGCCAAATGTGTTTTAAAACTGTCCAGCCATTAAAAATTAAATAATGCTTAGAGTGTGCATAAGTTTAAAAGTTGCATACTTTATTTCTTGATTATTCTATTAAATGAAAACTGTTACACTGTTTTAGTTTGTCCCATGGGAAACCCCTGACCTCTTCATGCATGCAGATGAAAAAAAAACACCAAAGGGGTAGTTAGGGTAAAAGGTAACCATCAAGGTAATTCTTGACCTGTAGCTTTTGTGTGAGATGCATTTCCTCTAAGCTTGTGTAAGGCATAAAACTAAATAGCTTTCTCACTAAATTTGCTATTTAAAAAATGAGCATGGTGAGTGACAAAAAGACCTCTAATATTTCTGGGGGTTTGGGGAGAATTTTAGCAAGAGACACTTGCTCTACATTTTTTGAATGAGCACTGACATTTTCTTACAAAATGTTTATAATTTTCTTTTTTTAAAAAAAAAAAAAGAGAAATAAACTTTGTCTTTAACAAATACGAAATGCTCCAGCTTTTCCAAAAAATGTGGGGGTTTTAAATATATATATTTTTAACTTGAGTTTTATCTCACAATCTTGGCACAACAAGTTTCTGGGGTCAGGTAAGATCTCTGAACACTCTTATAATCCAAATCTGAATAATTTATACAAACTATATTAAAGCTACCTACATTATCAGCATGGCATGTGTGTCACAGTTATTACTGTTTTGAATTCTGATTTTGAGCTTCCTTTTAATTAATTTTGGGATTTTATCAGTAAATCCAAATCTAAACTTAACTTCATTTAAACTACATTGTTTCATGAGGACTGTAATACTTTCTTCCTTTCACTTTGGTTGCTGATTCCAATACAGGAAAAATAAAAATATTTATGCTAATTATTTCCTGATAAAATACTAAATTTGTATTTGCCTCTAAAAAAGATATTCTGCCTTTGAAGAAAATTGTGACATATGACTATAATGTCTTACCCACTTACATTTTTCTGTTTTTCACATACACTGAATTCATTAGCATGTTTGTCTCCTTTTCAACAAACTTGTAAAATGTTAAGGAACAGGAGCTAAAGCTATACATAGGCCACATTTTGTCTGACCTTCCCTTCCTTTTCTGAATAGTTGGTTGGGCAATTGTAGCATATCTTTAATGTATGAGTCTACATCTATCTTGTTCTTTAATTTCCGATCTTTTCAATGAAATCAAACAGTACAGTTAGAATATAATTTTCAAATGAGTGAAATTCTGCAAATGATCTTCATTATGCTGAATGTTGGTCTTTCAATTTGTTTCACAGTTAGATATCTGCCACTCAGGCTAACAGAGTAAATATAGCAGATAGCTGTAATAAGTCATCATCCTCTGTAAAGGTGAGCTATTCACCTAGTCAGATGAAGCATATTTTTTTTAAGGCAATTTGAAGTAGGAATGTTTTGAGTTGAGAGTCTTAGGTTGTACACCCTGTTCCTTGGGAAATGCTTTTTAACAATAAAATCTTTCTCCATCCCCACCTCTTAATTATTGCTCACTGGTGGGAACAGCATCCCCAGTTTCCTCAACAGATACCCATCTGCTCTGCATACAGCTTCCTTATACAGTAATTTCATCATCTTGTCTATTATGACAATCTCAGCTCTTTTCCAGTCTGTCTCCTCAGAGTCTCCATTCATGACGCCATCTCTCAGTATCCTAATCTGATTATCTTCCCATTGCCAGGGTACATAGCACCTTTTCCCTAGTTCTGAGCCTATGCTATATTCACCCCTCGTTGCCAGAGATTAGTTATGGGGGAAGTTGTCTCTCTGCCCCAGCCTTAAGAAGCACCATGCCTAATGCATATGGTTGCTACCTTTCCAGGGAGCCTGTGATGGGTAGTATTTGTTTTTCTCTATATGTTTGCTACTATATTATACAACTTCAAGAGAAGCGTGACCATGTTGTCCTGAAATGCCTGGTGGGAAGGAGATGGTACAGTATCCTCTGGCTCCTAGGGAGCTCCCCGTTCCTCATCTTCTGATGTCTGGCCCTGTGCTCCTACCTCTGTGCAGTGATTCTCCTTCGTATATTTTCTACCTGCTTCTCTTGTGACACCTTCTGTTTCTTGGGAGCTTTTCTGCCTACAACATTCTTGGCTGCTCCCCAGAAAATGAGCAACATAGTTTGCTCTTCAGAAAATCACAGATTTTACTGGAGCAAAGCTCAGAAACAAGTACTCAGCTGCAAGGATATACTGGTCTGAGGAAGAACTGTTTCTAAACCTGCCTCACTTCTCCATATTCTCTCTCACCATGTTGCTTTGAAGTCTCTCTTTTTAAAACCTAAGTGTGCCAATACTACAGTTTATATTCTAATAAAATTTGGATTTTCCATGAGGAAATAACTGTAAAAAGAAGATTTAGGTAGGCTTACATTACAGCTCTGTCTGACTTAAGGTCCCATTACAGAGTCAAAATGTTGCACTATGCAGGTAGAAATAAAAAGTTTCTGTGGTTGATAGCTAGGACAGACTTTTGTAGGATCCTGTGCCTCTTTGAGAGGGGGACGAGTGCCCATGCTAAAATTAAGTCTCTCTTACAGAGTGTGAAGTGCCCACTTTTAGCAAACTAAGTCATTCTGAGAACTGGACAGAACGAGATAAATATATTTGCCTCTGGACTGTCCTCTGCAATGTGCCATGGTGTTCCCCAGGGAAACTGGAAACTGAGGGACTCTGAAACTGATGTTTCCTCTGTTCTTCTCCCTTTTGTATATCCCTTTTACTTTCAATGGAAATCAAAGCATTGAGATAGAGGGAGAAAACAGCACTTTGCTGGGTATCATCTTGAATTATAGTCATTATGTTGGTATGCTGTGATAGAAGAGGGAATTGAGGCAGACATCTGGATATGAAAAATTTTGTCTTGCATGGCTTAATTTACCAAGGTTTTATATGCATCTAAGAGTAGGATCTTAGCAGGAACACAGCAGGACAGCTCCAGCTGTTGACATTTTTACCTGCCTTCTCGATACCTATTTACAGCCTCTAGGTGGGTGTAGATTATGTAGTTGATCCAGGCAGAAACTTAAACACATCCTTTTTAGGTGTGTGAGTAATCCACCATTGATTTTGGTGAGACTCAAAACACTTGAATACTTTTCTGTACTGGAGCCTTATGTTACTATAACAGTCTCACTAAAGTGATTGTGAGTGCATGCACAATTATTTATCCATATCAAATGGAAATAGAAGAGAACATAAAAAGACACTTGGAGAACAGAAATGAGGGTCTGACTTTGTTAATTTCAGCTGTTTTCAACTACTTTGTTACTGTTTCCTTGGTATTACTGTCTGGATGCTCTTTCCTTATTTATTAAATCTTGTTCTAAATAATATTTTAACAGTAATTTTTGACATTTGAATCAAAAGACTGGAATTGAATAGGTCAAGAACTTTTTCCTTATCTTCAAATCTAAGTAATTCTTAGATTCTGAAAGAATGTGTTAAGAAAATAGTGGTTTTTACAGTGAAAGAAGGTATTCTTATTTCTTTGCTAATGATCCAATTTACTAGTATTCTTGTGTTCCATTTACTGCACACTGAGGAAAAAAAAAAAAAAAATTGGTTTGTGGAGAAAAACAAAAAAACCCACCAAAACATCAGTGAAAAACCCAGCCAACCAACCCAAAAAACCGCACTGTCAAATAACAAAAGGAGATTCCAAAGCCAATTATAACTTCACTGGCAGAAGAAATCTGTAAAGTAGGGTTAGCATCACCTACCTATGCTTACATGCTAGAAGGTAAAAAAATAAATCACTTCTTTTAAAAGATCTTTCATAAATTAGCAAGGTACAGTATAAATTATAATGAGGCATCTTGTCAATCAGGAAATAATTATGATGCATTGGCTTGATTGAAAGCAGCATTTTTCTGTCTTAGTTTTCCATGATGAATATGAATAAAATGCCAATAACTGTAAAACACATAGGCAACAATTTAACCTTCTAGCACAGGTTAATACATCTAAAACTAATTAGCTTGCTTCAAAGCATAGTAAATGTTGTCAATCAGTAATCAGTTAATTCTTAATGTAACACATACATACGGATTTCTTCTAGAGGGATAAGTACCGATTGGGTCATAAGACATTAGTATAAATTTGTATTATTTTCTTTACATTGCTGCTGTAAATCCAATTGTACTGAGGCATCATCCTCCTTAACTGAAGGTCAAGTTCTACACTATCAAAGTCAGTTGAAGAAACTTCCACCAACTCTAGCAAGGCCAAGATTTCTCTCAGTATGTTTAATTTATCTTAGAACAAATTGCTTGGCAATTTAGTCATGGCTATATGTATATATTAATAATTTAAGCAATCATCCCCAAGCGGAGTGATTTATTGCTAATGCAAGTTTCTCTAATACAGAGCTACTCTGAAACCTGCATAGACATGTTCTTAATAGGTTTTACCACTTTACATGGAGTACCTATTCACTTTAAATAAAAGCATTGTGTATTATAGAACAAATTCACCTACTATAAATTACCTAAATTTATATTAGGTGATTTAGGTACAGAGATGTATCTGTTTATGTCAACTGAGGATCTAGAACTAGGTTTATTTTTCCTGTCCATGTATCTGCTCAATTTTAATGGAGAATCTTTCTAGAAATAAAAATTATGAATGTTTGTTACATTCCAACCAACAGGTAATGGGGTAAAGAAATCTGTAAACTCTGTAACAAAACAAATAGAAAATGCAAACCCTTCTGTCCATGTGTGATTTATCTAGTAAAAGAGAAACAAAAACTTTATATACATAAAATCCTAGGTTTTGCTGTGATTTGTGACTTCCCATACAGTCTACAGTGTGTGGTTCCATTATTTTTATTTCCTTTTTATAGTCTTCAAGTTCAGTTAATAAAGTCTGAAAACTTTCAATTAGAAAAACCTCCAAAATAATTACATAGCTACAGTGTATAGATTCATTGTGATTGCTTTGAGTGTCTTGGCTTTTACTTACAGAATGAAGGAAAGAGAAATGATTGTGATCATCTCCTGTTATTGATACCCTCTCTCCCTGGGGTTCTGGTGACTTAGAGTTATCAAAAATACTTATTGATAAGGTGCAGGCACCATATCAGCTACTAAGCTTATTAGATTTCAGCTAACCCCACTGCACAGCAGTTACTGTGTGCAACCAGGAGGGAATTAAAGCAGTCTCCTGTTCTGTATGTACCTCTGGACTGGCTCTGGGGATCTGGGCACTATTTTCACCCAAATGTCTAGCATAATGTCTTCGTGAAAGGTGCACCTGAGTATCTCCAAAGGGTGTGTAGGTTGATTTTGATTCTTTATGTTTTTTCTCCAATCTCACTGAGGGAAATGGCAACATCTGTAGGGCAGGAAAAATACTTTTCTATATATTTGTATAGCTCTTAACACATAGGGTGCTGTCCTGGTTTAACCAGGATAGGGTTAAGTTTCCCCAGCAGTGGGGGGGGAGCTCTAGCTGGGTTATTCAGATACCATGCAGACGTCACATCCTGGCAGGTCACAGGCGAGCGTGGTGCACTCATCGTTTTGTACATCGTGCTTCTCACTGCTGTATTTGGTAGCTATTTTGCTCTGTTCATTGCTATCACTATTACTGTTATTGTTATTGTTGTTGTTTGTTGTGTTGCTATTGCACTGTTGTATTAAACCTTTCCTTATTTCAGTCTTGGGGCTTTGTATTTCACTCCCTTTGTGGGGGAGGGGCAGCGGCCGTGTGGTCTCAGACCCCGGCAGGGGCTAAACCACCACAGGTGCCTATACTCCAATGGTATTTATAGATATGCATAATTGCTGTTATTATAACAAGAAAAGGAAGTACTATGAGCACCATAGGTAATAAAGGCTGGTTATTGCTTATCTCTAAGCCTCATATAGCTGAGTTTTCTGATATCCCTTAAGAGGCGAGCACTGACAGAGATGTTACTGCTCTTGAGACATTCATGTAACATCTTTACATGGTGTCCTAGAAGGATGGCCTTCAACTTTTCCTTCAGTGGTGGAAATGTTAGGGGTTTTCTTGCCGCCTTTTGTCAAACTTGAGGGAACTTCATATCTTTTGGACCTCTGCTGCTTATCTGATTTGATTAAAATTTGCAATGAGACACCAAAGTGATGACAGAGACAGTGGCATGCAAGTGTGTGCATGCACGCATATGTGCCAAGAGAGTTAGAGGATTCATAGTCTCCAAAGCTTATGCAGTAAATCAGTTTTATAAATAAGCTAACATCAGTGTACACCCTGTACCTGAGACAGCGAATTTTTTTTTAATTTGTTGTATCTCAGAGGTTGATTTCACATTCATTGGCACACTTGCAAATGCTTGCCAGAGAATTTCTGGCTAAAATATCTGTGGTAACTCAGAATTACTGTGTTTCATGGTTTCTATGTACTGAAACTATATTATCTCCTACCATTTCTGCAATGGATTTTTTGGTTAGAAACTCTGCAGTTAGTTCAAATTTTAGGATATTGACCCAGTTGTTGCTCATTTTCTTTTAAGAAAAAAACTGTCACTTTGAAATGTTATGAGTTTTCCAGACTGAAAATGCTTCAAAGTGAAATGTTTGGACTAGTTCATGATTGCTGTCTTACAGCCCTTGTTAGATGTAAAAGCAGACCACAGACTTCACTTGCAGACCAGTTTAACTTTGCCTCATGGGGCATGGAGAAAGCTGCTGTTCATCTGACCAGTTTGAGGCTAAATATAAAATACTAGTTCTTACCTCCTAGCAAAAACTTTCTTCATCATTACCATCTTCCCAGGATCAGACTGTGGTTGAAGACACAGAGCAGAAGGAAAGGAGGGATGGACAAGCAGAGAAAAGGGAGAGGAAAGAAAATTAAAAAAAAGCAATCCTCTCCTGCTACTCTTTCTTCAGTCTCCCTTCATCTGAAGGAGAAGAATATTACACAGAATCACAGAATTGTCTATGTTGGAAAAGACCTTGAAGATCATCCAGTCCAACCACCAACCCAACATTAACAGTTCCCAACTACACCATAACCACCAACCCAACATTAACAGTTCCCAACTACACCATATCCCTAAGCACTATGTCAACCCTACTCTTAAACACTTCCAGGGATGGGGACTCCACCACCTCCCAGGGCAGCCCATTCCAGTGCCTAACAACCCGTTCTGTAAAGAAATGTTTCCTAATATCCAGTCTAAACCTTCCTTAGTGCAACTTGAGGCCATTACCTCTTGTCCTATCGCTTATTACTTGGTTAAAGAGACTCATCCCCAGTTCTCTGCAACCTCCTTTCAGGTAGTTGTAGAGGGCGATGAGGTCTCCCCTCAGCCTCTTCTTCTTCAGACTAAACAACCCCAGTTCCCTCAGCTGCTTCTCATACGACATATAGCTCCTAAGGGCACAAATAATACATTTATTTGTTCTGTGGCATTTAGGTAAAAAGGTAAGTGTCTTTAGAAAATTTCCTAGAGAAGTGGCTCAATAAGGTTCTGAGGGCATGGGAAGATGGGTTAAAAAGGTAGAATTACCACAGAATTTTGACTTCAGGTATTTGAAAATCCTTTGCAGGATTCTATGGCCTTCACATTAGAAGGAGGATGGGCATATTAAAGGAAATTGAGGCAAGAGTGCTGTTGGAAAAATCCAGACAGGAAAAGGACTGGAGACCACATTTAGCAGGCACAACATTACATTTTTAGAAAAGGTGCCATTGTACCAGCAGGACCTTGTTCTGATTCAGAGCTCCTGGAGATATATCTGTTGCCATCAGAGGTTCTGGATGCAATAAAAATAATAATAATAAAAAACCTGTAGTCAGGTTCTGGTTCCACTATCCCAAGAAGCTCAAATAAATGGGAGGAAGGGGCAGGGAGAGAGAGAAATTAATCCCAAAAAGCAATATGATTACCAGAATATTTAGGTTTTTCTCAGAGGCAATGAGTAAGTCTGATAAGTCAAGGCTGATAAGGTCAAGATTCACTGTGCTTTATTGAATTGCAGTGTGTTCTGTAATGTGTTGAAAGAATGACAACCTGCTGAAATTTGAAAGGCATACACTTTCCTTTTGACTGCAAATAGCTTGTGTTCACGTACAAATACACATAGAAGGAGATGGAGAGATGACCTATGGAATGGAGGGACAGAAAAAAACCCACCAAAATCTCCATTCCCACTTTATTCCAGATGTTATTTACCACACAAAAGTCACTTTTTATTCTATGAAAGTCTATCATACAATCAAGTATCACTCAGGAGAAGTAATATATATATATTTTTATCAAAAAAAGATCATTTAGTTTTCACATATATTATTTTTCTTACTTTATTTTGCATAATAAGATTAGTAATTTTACTTGATCTTGCCTGTGTTGCAAGAGGCTGGTGGTGGAAGAAAAGAAAAAAATTATAGTCTCTGAGATTTCAGGTTAGGTTAGGGAAGATAGTACAAGAGGCAGCCTGAAGTTTAGTGATGACTTACTAGGTTTGCAAGACTGTCTTGAAGTTCACCTGTAAGCTAACATGTACATTTAAATTAGGAAGAGAATTTTACATGATATGCATGTGATTGAAGGCTGTACATAAAAATGCAGTGTATCATATATATGCAGTTTATACTGTATATAAACTTGAAGACATTTGTCCATGTATAAAATATGAAATATTGAGAAAATTTGAATATAGTTTTCTGTTTGTCCAAGTTTGGGAAAAGATGGGCTGAGAATGACTAGAATAGCTTATTTTAGAGAGGGTGTTATAATTACAGTGATATGAAGTGTTTTTTTCACTTAATTGGCAGCACAAAACCATCAAAAGTCAAATTACTTCAGATGAACAGAAACATTATTTTATATGATCCAGAAATGTTCTTTGCGATGTTTTGCATGTTTAGGAATAAATGCATGTAAATTTAGTCTTAAAGCATTCTGAAACAGTAGGTTAAATGTTCATTTTCAGAAATGTTACAATGAAGCTTCCCTCCCTGCCAAGCCCACCCCCCCAAAAAAAGAAAAACAAACAAAAAAAAAAAACCCAAAAACCTCAACCATGAAAAACTGGAAGGCTGGGACTTCAGAAGTACTGACTACTTTTGAACAGACTGGACCAGACTAGTTTCTGTCAAACTATATCTTTTGTTGCAGAAGAGTTTTTCTCAGAATTTTTTTCCCCATGTCTAGTTCGTGCTCTTGCAATCACTGAAGGAGGAATCATTTATTAGACTAAAATCACAATGGAATGAGGAATCAAAGGCATACCAAAAGTAAAGAGGTCCTTAGGAGTATAAAAGAAAATATGAGTTGCATTGTGATAGTGTATATGCACATATGTCTTAGGCCAGGAAACAAATGAGACAAATTTGCTGCCACCCTTCTCCTCTATACTTTGAAGGAGAAATTAAGAAGGGATTGGAGAACCTGCATGTCTGGAGGTCCTGGAAAGAACCAGATCTTGGAGGCACTTCTTTCACTAACCAGGAAATATCAGGTGCTAAATCTATAGCATGCATGCAGATCTTGAAATCGGAGTGCATGGGACAAGCTGTGTGTCTGAACATAACATGGTGAAGGACAGCTCTTCAGCTACCCTCCTGTCTGCTGGACTTGCTTCCGTTTTGTGGGATAACATAATGTCAGGCAGTAATTGTTCTTGGGAAATGTCTGACTGAAGGAGAAGTGGCCAGTGTGGTGAATTTGCTAAGGAGTGATGGGTGAAAAGAAGATAATGTGGTGAATGTTACCAGGTTTGTTTCTAGTGCAACAGTTCTGCTGCCCCATTGCCTACTAAACTGGAAGGAATGAGGGTTTATAGTCATTGTTAGTGGGATCAGGGTCACAGGTGTCTGGAGACTATGTGAAATTTAAAAGAAAAATTGGCTAATACTTGGCAATAATTAACACTGAAAACAGTCTTTAATGTAATGTGCTGACAGTATCTTCTACAGACAAAATATTTTTTTCTGTAAATGAAACAGCTAAACACTAATTAATTTTCTTGTGCTAGCGTGCTTCTCAGTGAAAGAATGGAACCTTCTGCAATGCTAACTGAGGGAAACAAATTCTTGGGCTTGGGTCTTGAACAATTAAAACTTTAAGGAAAGTTAAAGCTCTAGCAGTAGGTTCTGGTTTAGGCACAGTATGTAACATTAATGTGGTCATGGTGTCCCTTAGGGGACCTTATCACAGCAATGTGCTTGATATTCTGGCATGTCAGAGCACCTCCGAGAAAATAATTTCATTAAATATCTCAGATGAGAATGATATGCTGATAAAGGTGAAATGTGAGGCAGAGGAGAGGCTATAAAAGAGCTGCATAGTGAGAAGGAACAAGGCAGCTATCTTTTTAAATCAGAAGTCAGATGATGGGTGATGAATACTGCTGTAGGTACTTGATGCTGATAGCATGAATTTTTATGCTGTAGTTGCTATAGTATTAATTTGAGGTATGTTGAGCTTTGAACTGGATTTCTGTGCTTTTTGTGTCTTACAGATCTGCTTTTAACTGACAGAAATAGGGTAGTGTTAGTAATTGCCCCATTTGGTAGTGTAGAAGGTTAAAATGGATAAAGGTATGTGCAGTAGTGTGAGGAGAGTTGGGCTTCACTTCTAGATGATGTGCCAGTGCTTATCATGCTAATCTAGGATGTGCAAGAAAGACTTGGTTTATTCCCCTGACTGGTCACATGCTCCTCGTATAAACAAATCACTATGGCTGATGTTCCATACTGAAATAAATAGTGGAGCTGGGATGCTTAGAACAGCTAATTAACCCTGCCTGACTGCAGTACTAATGAAGCTTAGCTGACCTGTAGTAATAAAGCTAGCTGCCATGTCTTATTTGTAACTACCTTTCCCATCCAGCCCACCTTTTCTGACTAGCAAGGCTATGGAGAGTGAAGCACTGGTAGTACTTTCTCTTTCTGTCTGTCTCAGTCAGTGGCTTTCCCTTCTCTAACTATCTGTCTTTCCACACACACACCAACCTTTTTCATGCAGGCCTCTGGATGTCTTATTAATCCTTTGCTTTGTAAACCTGCTCTTTACTCTTCTCAGATACTCTACCTCATCGGCTAAGCATGTGGTCATGTATGGGCAAAAAAAAATCCCCAAGCATATTTTGTATCATATCTTGTGCATAGTCTGGAACTGGCTCCCGAAGAGGCTACTTACTCCAGTGAGGGTCCTTCATCCACCCATTTTTCTGTGGAGATTAGTAGGGCAGACACAAGATAGGCGTGTTGTAGAGCTGAGCCCTTCAAGTATATCCAGATAGAGCTTGATGCAGCTTGTGAGTGACTTGGGTCACAACAAGCCCATGCAACATTACAGGCTTGGGGAAGAGTGGCTGGAAAGCTGCCTGGCAGAAAAGGACCTGGGGGTGTTGATCGACAGCTCCTGAATGTGAGCTGACAGTGTGCCCAGGTGGCCAAGAAGGCCAACAGCATCCTGGCTTGTGTCAGAAAGTGTGGCCAGCAGAATCAGGGATGTGATCATCCCCCTGTAGTCAGCACTGGTGAGGCCGCGGTTTGAATACTGTGTTCAGTTTTGGGCCCTTCACTACAGCAAAGACATTGAGGTGCTGGGTTGTCCAAAGAAGAGCAACAAAGCTGATGAAGGCTCTAGAACACAAGTCATACGAGGAGCAGCTGAGAGACCTGGGGTTGTTTAGCCTGGAGAAAAGGAGGCTGAGGGGAGACCTCATTGCTCTCTACCACTACCTGAAAAGAGGTTGTAGCGAGGTGGGTGTCAGTCTCATCTCCCAAGTAAGAAGTGATAAGACAAGAGGAAATGGCCTCAAGTTGCACCAGGGGAGGTTTAGATTGGTTATTAGGAAAAATTTCTTTACGTAATGGGTTGTCAAGCACTGGAACAGGCTGCCCAAGGAAGTGGTTGAGTCACCATCCCTGGAGGTATTTAAAAGGTGTGTAGATGTGGCACTTAGGGACATGGTTTAGTGGTGGACTTGGCAGTGTTAGGTTAACAGTTGGACTTGATCTTAAAGGTCTTTTCCAACCTAAGTGATTCTGTGACTCTATGATCTCAGTTCTCAGACTCCTACTGCGAAGACCCTTCTTGGTATGCTCAGAAAGAAGCCATAACTCAGACATCACGTACCAGGGGATTTCGCATGCCTGTAGAAGGCTTTTCACAATTTCACTCTTAGATACTTTGCTGAAATTCCTCCAGAGTCCTGTTTTGAAGTTGGCCAGCTTTGTTCCTCCTTTGTCTGTCTGTGAAAGGAAGTGTTATCTGTTACATTCTTTACCACAAGGGAGTTACAAAGCTAAGTAAAAAACCAATTTTGTTGTGATTCACAGTTATTTCTTTGCTTGATCTTGGGAAGGTACAGCTTTTTTGAAATGTATGGTTTCTTTGTTATGAATTTGGAACTGCTCAGTTGCTTAAAGCTAGTCTATTTTGTAATATGTGCCCTCTGTTCCACATGTTAAAAAACCAAAAATCAGTGTACTATTATTTACTGGTCGGTGCCAGCTGTACCTACAGTTAATGGGGAATTTAGCCTCTTTGAAATGTTAGAGGAATACTGTTTGACCTCAAAATGTTCTTGACTTACTTTACTCTTTCTTCAAGGATGTCTTCTCATGAGACCTTAGTTCTAGTATCTTTTCATTATTTACTATAGGAAAAAAAAAATGCTGTCTTCCTGTCATGTTTCCCCCACTATACTGGAGCAAATTAAAGATAACTTATGAATTTTTCCAGTAAGATATCTTTCCCGTTTCATCTTTGAGCACACTTTTTCTTTCTCTTGTTTACGTCCACAGATCTCGCCTTCAACTGTTTTCTCATTTGCACAGACACTGCACTCTACTTTTGAGAAATGTCCCAGAGTGGCATTCCTTTTCTCCCTTGTCATCTTTATTTCTCTGTGTGTTTTCCTTAGAAAAATATAATTATGAAGAGGCTTAGGTAGAAATGGAATCTATCCCATATTTTAAAGCCTCAGAGGCGTTGTCAGGAGGTAACTATGGAATTAAACTCCCCAAAGTTCAGCATTATTCAGCTGTGAGAATTTTGTTCCATCTATGGAACAGCTGTGAGAATTGTTGACCATCTATCAGCTCAAGAGCTTGTTTTTCCCTTTATAAAGTGGTAGGTCACTAGAACTGCACTATTGTGAAACCACCTAGATGAAAACAAAGCCTAGAAAAAAGTAGCCTGTTTTGCATTTACATTGTATACTTTATTTGCTCTTGAAGCTTTTGGCTATTGTTGTTTTGTCTGTTTGGTTTTTTTTAAAAAAAACCCAAATGGAATTGCTAATACTCATTTTTACTTCTGGAAATGTTTCTTTTTTCTAGGACAGGTATCCTAGTATACCTACACAGCACAGTCATCTCATGCTACATTATAAGCCCTTGAGCTGATACTGGACATCAAGTAGATCTCTCTGTAGAACATCACCACACTGGGAAGAGATGCTTGCTCAGTCACAGATTTCTATACAGTCTGTACAGCCACTTTGATTTGTGGGCTGCACTTATGAGGTGCAGGGCTAATTACATCAGGTGTAGACTTGCTGTGATTCAGGCATGCAATTCTCCACACCTAGCTCCATAAGGAGCTAGCTGGGAAGTCCTTCAAGTAGCACTCCATTCTGCACTACATAGTGACTGAACCGGGGGGGGGGAGGTGCTTGCTGGCTAATTCAGGAGATTTTTGCGTTTTTAAAAAGCTAATAAATGTAGTCTGTGTTGATTTGGTTTTGCTGTTCTATTGCACCAAAAACCTGCTTAATTTGTTCCCCACTTTCAATCCTGGATCTCTTTCATTAAAGCTATCACCACAGAATGGGCACTATAGAACTGAGAGCCTTTGAGGTCTATCATAAGACAAATCATTCCAACTGTGGTTGTGAAACTGAATAGTCATTGTTAAAGATCCCCATCTGTCAGTTTTGTTGCATTCCTTCAGTAAATTTTTGCAATGCAGGCAATTATTCCTGTCAGCTTAATAGTGATAGGAAATGCTAATATATGCTTTGGAAGCTGTTACTTGACCTCAAGCTGCACTTAGGTCTTCTTTTACTGTATCTAAAATTGAATCACACAACTTTGCTATTTTCTGTGGCTTTTTACATGCATTTTGTTTCAAGTGAAAGCGTTAATAACCAGTATACGTCATGAGCTGCAAGCACTATGTAACATGACTGAAGTTTTCCAAAGCAATTGTCTTATTTCAGATTTCTTGTCTGAAATATTTTACAACATATTTACACTGATATGTAGGTGTGGTCTAAGGTGTTAGCTTGAAGAGCTTTCTGTGGCTCTTACATTAATGCATGTATATTAGAACCAGAAACTGACTATATTTGTGAAGGCCAGTCTTCAAGTAGCATTTACGTAGATGTTGTAGTGGAATTTCTATGATGGTATATTGTGGGTTATATCAGGCTATTACAGTTACATAAGAACTGAATGATTTTTCCTTACCGAATTAGCAGTGACCACCTATCCTGTCTTTATAAGCACTTTAGACTCTTTTACTGTGAAGTTGATGAGATTAACCTTAATTAAGAGTTTCAAACTGCTTTCAGTGGTGATTTTAGGTAGCCTTTTTAGCCTAAACTAGATTTGAATGACAGGAAGCGTTCATACAGTGAGATGTGGCATCTCAGCTGGGTGGTGGTAATTAACAGCCAAGAAAAGGACAGCTTCTTAAATAATTGCTCAGCCATAACTGACCTGTGAACCTAGTCTGTTTTGGTGCAACTGACAGAATGCATAGGTGCAGCTTGTAGAAATTATTTGAGGCACACCATCTCACTAATGCAAGGATACTTCAAAGATTTTCTTTAAGCTGTAGGTCAAATTCAGATTCCCTACTTTTCCTGGACTCAAATGAGTAAAAATAAAAATTGCACAGTAATCATATAACAATTTCTCAGAGAGTGACTATCAGAAAAATGACATAATATATAGTACTCTAGTTTGTAGTGCATGTTAGAAGGATTAAGAGAAGATGGGGAGGGAGAGGATAACCTGGAGGTGGAAATTATAGGGAAGGTTTTCTGTACTAATGTGATCTTTCAATGTTTATTCAAAGTAGACAAGCTCTTGATTTTTGGGATTTTGCCTATTAAATGTATTGTTACTTATTTTACTGACATCATGATTAGTTTTACTCCAGTGCCAAGTCTGAACTTTCATTTCCTTTGAAAAAAGTAATTTAGCTAGGTCTCAGGTTTTTAGAAGATGATGGGTTGGAGAGAGATTCCTCAAAGCCTGTAACAACAGCATGAAATTACATTAGTCAAAGGAAATGATACTAGCATAAGCAGATCTTGTGTTGCTAAATTATTAGTCTTGAATTTGTTATTTCTCCCCCTTTTTTTTTCTCACACTTTGAGAGGATTGGGAGGTGGGGTGCTGGTAGGTTAAGAATTGTCTAAATTAAGAGAGGAAAAAAATAAGCTTTGCTTCTGTACTGATAACCTGATAGGATTAATGAGTGATGATACCCATGAAAATTACTGTAAGAGAGAATTTCTTTCTTCTTCATCTCAACTGATGGGACTTAAAGTTGCATGTTCCCAGGCATGAGAGAGGTTATTCTGCTGACTAAGGTAACTTTGGGATGAAAGGCTAAAAAAATTACTTGGAAGTTATATATTGGCTTACATGCAGCTGTCATCTGCTCTCCTCATCCATACAGACACTGAGCAATAGGGAAAAAATCTTTTTATATATCATGGGTCTGTCAGTATTGGCAATGACTGCCGACCCTGTTAATGCTAGGATATTACCACAACATAGAAAAACAGTAATTTAAAATAATTGATATTTTGTAAGGTAGATTGAATTTCTATTTTTCTCATTGCTTACCTACTTCAGGCATGACTGCTTTTTTTTTTTTTTTTTTTTTAATCAAGAAGCTTCCAGTCTCTCTCCATGTCTGTCTCTCTCTCCCCCACTCTGTCTCACACATACACACACACACACACAGAGAATATTTGAAAATCACTAGTACCACCATCAAGCCAAGGAGGCTCCAACACTGTAACCTGCTATCCTTTTTATACCAAAGACAGCATTTAAGGTAAAAGAGCTGTCTATCGAGTTTCCTGTTTCAGCTTGCTTCTGAAATGAACTGCCAGCCTCCAAGATGGGTCCCCTATTTGCAGGGCTGTCTTGTGAAGGAAACAGCAATGTGCCAAAACTGAGTAAGCAGCACAGTAGTCCTGCTTCTGGTGATGGTGGAATTTTCTCTAATACAGAGGACCTGACTTGAAAAATTGTGTTAGTATTCAGGAAGCCGTTCATATCACCTCTCCTCCAAAAGCGAAACATTTTAAAATAGAAATCCAACCTCTTTCCACCCTCACAACCCCTCCAAGCAAAGCACAAGCCTGAAAAGATTTTAATTATCTCACATATATACCAATGAAATCAGTTTTCTTTCCTACACTTTAAAGGAAATTTAAGTCTGCAGCTTGGGGTTTGCTACAATCTTAGAACATAAATAAATTTGTAAACAAAAAACTTTATTTATAAACAAAAAACTCATAAAAAAACCCCTTTAATCCTAAATCTATAGAAGACCTAACTTTTAGGCTGGGGGAAAAAAAAAAAAAATCAGACACAAACATCTGTGGTTTATTCTATTGTAAAGGAGTTGAAATTCTGCTGTTATACTGGTAATGGAATATAAGTAATGGAGTTACTCCAGATTTCTGACTGTAAGTAAATGCTAACTTTAGCTGCTATAGAAATGAGAGTACTGTGAGACTGCATAGACTAAAGAAAGTTTGGATACAGTCCCTAGTCAGTGAAACCACTCTATTTTGTGTAGCTGTAATCCAGCACAGTCTTGTTAGAGTCACAGTATTCCTGCTGTCCTCTTCACAGCTGCAATATCTTAAATCAAATTCCCAGCTCACAAATTAATTTAAATTAAAATGCTTCCTCTTTACACCTACTTGAGCTGCAGTCACCAGAAAAGTGACGTTTGGGAGTCCTGACTGCTCTTTTATAAAAAGTCGACAAAGATTATATTTGTTAATTTCTTGCTTAGACTTTATATTGCTCTGATGGAAATTTGTTTTATGCACTCATTATTGCAATGTATGTAAATTGTTTAGAAAAACTGAGATCTAGATAGGCTAGTTATATGATAAATAACCTGTTTTTACTAGCTCCATCTTAAACTTACCCAAACTTGACAATAAGAAGAGTGTCAACTTTCTGTGAATTGGATATCATGTACCAATTGGATTACATCTCTTCCTCAGATTGAAGAGTCTTATCATGTGCTGTTAACTCAGCCCAATTCAACTAATTGTAATTGCCTGAATTTCCACTCCCCCCTCCTTGCCCCCGCCACCTTTCCCTAGACTGTATACACACAGCTTTTGAGAGAGGTCTTGGCCCAATTATAAAGGACATGTCATCATTCTCCTTGTAAATGCTCTGGGGAAGGGATTTACAAGAGAGTGAGTCAATGAAGGAGATCTCTCTGCATCAGGCACTGGGAACTGGCATGACTTATGTATGTGGATTAAAACTTCAATCTTTGCAACTTTTTAAGTAATGTATTTGAGAATGTACAATTTAGCTAAATACTAATATACAACCATTATATTTGGAATTGATTAGTGCTATGCTAGTGAGAAATATACTACATATTAATGAAATACCAAGGGAAGGATGAGGAATTATGCAGAGTGGGTGTATAGGAGCTAAATAATATATTAGAAGTGGCTGAGGGGCAGGGAAATTAAAATGTATGGTTTTAAGAGAATATTTGAATAACTGATGGGAATAGGTGGCTACTGCTTGTTAGGATGAGTTGATGAGTTAACAGAGACATCAGGGAGGGGCTGAACCCCAAAGTTTTCAGGGAGTGTTTATGTAGATCTTATAGGGACACCTTGAGAAACCTGGGGGAGGTCCAGTCATAAACATTTGAGGATGTTAATTTTTGTTCAAAATGAGTAATGTGTGGTGCAAAATGGGAACAGCTGAAGAAAAGCGATGGTGTCAGGAAAAGTAGATGAAATGGCCTTGGCAGGCTCCAGGAGAAAAGTAAGTATACCTGGGCAAGAGTCAGAGCTGGGTGGAGAACTGTTGTATCCTGTTGTCAGTAGAGGACAAAAGCAGATAAGAGTGACCCATGGAAGAATCTGACCCATTTACTCTGCAGAGAAGTCTGAGCTGATATTAAGCTTTTCTCAAATTCTGTCCCACCTATGTCTGTGTACACATTCTCCTCCTAGATGCTTTTTGTCTGTCAAAATCAAAAGGCACATAGTAAGATCTGAGTTCTCTGGCATTTTGGGGATGTCAGCAGTGAAAACGTAGGCCAGCAGCATGCCTGTCATTCTGTGCTAGATGTCGTAAAGGCAGATCAGCCTGCACATGTGAATACCCTGTGATATGTCTGAGACCTGGAAACAGTCATCATTTTCTTACTTTATAAGTGGGTTTGTAACTGCTATGCTGTCAGTCTGAAGTGATTTTGAAAATGTCACCACTGTAATTAGTAAGTAAAAAGGCATTTATTCAGCTTTAGTATCTGCTTATTGTTCATGCAAAACATATACCAAGCATCTGTAACTCTTTATTTCAGATTCTTTTGATCTTGTGCGTGTCCGTGCATGCAAGGAACTGATGGAGACTGACACATTTTGCAATCTTTTTGTGATTTAGTAAAAAAAAAATGTATTTAAGTATAAAATACCAGAATAATAGCACTATTTTGAAATGAGCTACATTATCAAACAATGGAAACCTGTAAACAATGGCAACTATGGTAACTTATAAAAAATGGAAGGGCTTCAAAAGAAACTTGGTATCATACAGTTTCTAACTGATAAACTGAAAATGTAAAGAAATCCCTGGAGGGCAACCTCCCCCTCAAAACACAACGTTTTGTAAAGTATTATGCCTATGTTTTCAAAGAGGACCCATAGATATGTAGCCAGAGTTCAAATGTTGGTCCTGTATTCTTTCTTTAGGGGATGAGAAAGTACTAAGCTCCCAGGTCACTAGGCCAGCTACTGCTAATGAGTCATGACTGTGCACTGGATTTTTCCACTGCTGTTACAAATTTGTGATTTATTTCTCCTTACCTTAATCAAATCATTCATAAACTATCCTGAGCAAAAGGTACTGTAGAAAGCTCTGAAAAGTATGTTATCAAACACTTTATATGGACTTTCAGGCAAATTAACCTCATGTGTTGCCTAGGTCTTGAAAGTAAAGTTGTCAGGCTCAAATGATGAAATGTTTCTATCCAGCTGCATTTTCCTTCTCTACTGGCTAGACTGTTAATTAATAAGTTAGCAGACTTGTAGTCCTGAAGTTGATATAAAGCAATATTTTTTTAAACCTTGATTTGCTATCATGTAAGAACAATATACCATTATTTTTATAAGAGGGCAATGATGTATCAGCAGGAATCTGTATTTTTGCTCTGAAAAAATAATTTGTTAAATCTTACAAGAGGTATAAATCAGTAAAGGTTTAAGCCATGTTTTTGTAGTCTGCCAGTGAACACTAGCTGAAAATCCGCCCCACTTTTAACTAGAGCAAAATAAAATGTAAGGAAAAGACTGCAGTCTATAGGCTATATTGCCTCTTTTGAAATGCTGGGGAAACAAAAACAATGCAACATAAATTTCTGGATTGTTAAGAAGCCATAGATACTACATACAGTGTAGTATAGCTTCATTTTCTATAATACTGGACTGAATTTTTCAGCAGATATATACTGATGCTATTAACCTGAAATGAATTTGTGGTTGATTTCTTAAGCCTTTCACTCTTTATAAGTTTTTGTGTCTAAACCAAGGTAGTACTTTTATTACTTGCCTGTGTGTCTTCTGTTTCTCCTTTTCTTTCATAACTCTCAATCGCCCTAGCTTTTTCACCAGTAGAAAATGAACATTATTTCATGGTAGAATTGTTGGTAGGATGTAGACCCTGTGTAAGTTTGGATAAATTAATAAAAGTCTGTGGATAGACCAGGTAATAGATTGAATCTGTGCTGAAATCTTTGCTGTCATTGCTCATTTTTAGCATAAAACCAACAGAACTACTGAATTGAAAAAATAACGCAGCTGACTCACCCGGTACCAAATAATAAGCATATTAATTTTCAAGATTACATGTTTTAAAGCAATATAGGACTGATTGGTGGTGGTTATAGCTGAGATGATTTATAAACAGGAAAGGCCAGATCTTTCCTACATTTAGGTATATGAGTGTGAGAGGTGGGATTCCTGTGATTAAATGTTCCTGTCTCTATTGGACCTGTTCACCCTGAACTCTTTCCATAGTCAATGACCATTTAGTCAACAGAATCCAAGCTATGATTGCATTACCTTGAAGCAGACTTCTAAAACAGGCCAGATCAGTCTTTCCTTAAGGCTGATTCTCTTTTTGATCGTTAAGGAAGACACAGCTTGGCTAGATTAGTTGTAAACATTTACCTCAAGTGCTTAAATTAAGCTTAGGTATGTGCCATACTGTTCTGTCAGTGGGCATACAGTGTGACAAATGTCCTTATGTAGATACATATTTCTGCTCTCCCTAAACCAGAGGCACTTTTGATGATAAGTTTTGTAAACCAGAATAGGTACTGAAATTCTACATGGATGAAGCTATATATGATCCTTCTTCCATGCACCTCACTTTCTGGAAAAAAGGCACTATATTAAAAATTCAATCACTTTCTACCAAGGTGAATTTCATGCCATTGTTACAGGCTATTTTTTTCCCTGAGTTCATGAAAAGTATAACCACAGAGCTATTTTTATCCCATTTTGGCAATCATGAGACCAGAGCAAGTGAAAGAATTCCTTGAAAAGATGTTCTTAGATCTCTCCTATTCCTGCCTTTATTTCATGTTGTATTGATATCAGTTGCAGTATGGAAAAAGAACTGTAGGGTTGTAGTTGAAGCAGATAGGTTGATTCCCATTGATTTCAGTGAGGTTTGGGTCATATATATTTTACACTAGTATAAAAATAAATGCAGGTTTCCAGATGTTGTTTACCTGTATCTTAAAGAAGCAGTTCCAACATCACTTCAGAAGCATTAGCAAAAATTAAATTGTACTTTTATTGGAGGTCCTTGAAAAGGTGTTGATTATACATCACTCACTTTATGCAAGTCAAAGAAATTCAGTGAAGGTCCATCTCAAATTTCATAGTCTTCCATAGAATTATTGTGTCAGTGAATATCCTGCAAGCACAATTAAGCTGTATTGTGTTTTAGAGTAGAAACTGAGAAATATTAAAACAGTGACACAGCTTTATTGACATTGTTGTAAATCTTGAATGACAGTATAGCTGTCAGTAGAGACTTTCATTAGTATAAGTGGGATTTGGGATACTCTATAAAAATAGATACATAATGGAACTATTCATGCTTACTGCATGGAAACTGCTTATCAGGCTTATTTTAAATACTAGTTGGCAAGTTTGCACCTCTAAGGCTGCAGAATTTGGTTTAAGTCTTCAGGAAAATGGTGGCAGAAACCTCACTGAGAACAACTATGTTTCTGGCCAGAGCACATGGAATGTATCAGCCAGAAAAGGGAGTGTCTAAAGGGTTGAATTGCTGAGCAGCCTCATGTACTCTGTGCTTTTGCTTTCCAGATTGCACAGAGAGCAGCAATACTACTGAGTTCATCAAAGATTTCCTAAGGAAAAAAAATGCTAATGAGAAAAAAAAAAAGATCACCTTTCCTGAGCTTCCTAGGCATCTTCTACAGATACAGAGGGGTGAGGGGTGTAGCTAGTGACTCTTGATTTCAAATAGAAAGTAGCTGTCTGATGGATTACATGGATCTTTTCTGCCTCTTTTAATCTCCCCAACAAGCATTATTTGATTTTTTTTTTTTAATTGAGTCACACAGAATTCCAAATTGAACAGATTGCTTATGTTACAGCAGAAATTTGTTTGAAGTTTTTTTGTGGTTTTTTTTTTTTGTTGATGATGTTGTTGTTACCAAACACAAAACCATCTTTTGTTCAATTTTTAATGAAGCTAGCAGAACTCCCAAGCCAAGTTACACTTTGTCTTTTTCTTTTCTACTTATCTCCAAGGTCTTCCCTCTCAGCCTTGGCTCAGGATAACATTTGCAGGAGTCTTGCTTATTATCAGAGGCGTGATTTGTCTGTACTTAATAGTATTCCACAAGCATGCATACACATGGTAACAGTAAATCAGGACTCTCAATTAAAATTCCTGCACCACCTAACTCTAGCTCTTCAGTGATGTTACATGTACCTTGTATTTTTTAGGATGCCTCTTTTTATCTGTCTACAAATTAAGAAGTTCCTTCAGTTTCTCCCTGCATGAAAAAAACACTTACAAATATTTAGCTTCATCAGGGTTTCTCTCAATTCACATATCATCCATGATTTTGAAAATTTGAACATAACTTTATTTTTCCCTTAGTCTAGCAATGTTTCAGCTAAGTATCAGTTTTGTTTTGTCATGCAAGAAACTGTGGTGTGTAAAGGAAGACTGTTTTATCATTGTTATGACCTAGAAGTGTATTTATTAACCTTGTTAGCTGACTGGTTTTTATATAGATGCCCTGAGATACTATCCCTTTTCATAACTGTTGAAATAAAAAATAAAAATGTTGGACAGTTGGAAATAAGAGACCCTTAAAACTCCCCAACTGCATGACCTGCACCAGCTATTCAGAGTCACCAGTAATATTACTAAGAATTGCAAAATATAATTCCCAAAATGAAATGCCGAGCACTCTGTGTCCCCTAAGATGAACCCACACAACCATGACAGATGTTCACCAGCTGGAGTACATGATTTTGACATGTATCTGTTGAAAGAAATGAGGATGTATTGCTTTTTTCTAGTGTAATATTAACACGGAGAGCTGAAACACTTTGCAGAGAAACATTAAAGTTCTGCATCTTACAATCTGTTTTAATCATCAATTTTTTTCAGATTCAAGGTCATTAAAAGTGACCATTCAGACATTAATGTTTTCCGGTACAATAACTATACAATTAAAATACAGTCCTTTAATTGTTCAGAGAATTTAGCAGGACTAAGAATAGTTTGTTTGATGCTACGTAGTGTTTAATAAAATGAAACAAAAATTATGTTAAAAATAATAATAATAAAAGAAATAAGCCTTGGTGTCTTGTGGCAAATATCTTCAGTCAAGTAAGTGAAAGAGCAGCACAGAACTCTTTGGACACAGAGAAAGTACGTATGAAATAAAAACTGATTTGGAGTCTGGAGTCATTTGACCCAAAGTCATAAGTGCATTAATAACAATTTCCCTTTGATTTCTAGTGGGGACAGGCTTTTCAACACCCCTTTTGCTTTTGTAAACCGTCTCTTGGCTCTACAAGTCCTTTACTCTGCAAGTCTACAAGTCCTTTATAACAGCTGTACAGTTGTTCTGTACAACTCTACAATGAAAGCTGCTATGCCAAACGGAAGTACCTACCTTCTGAGGAGAAACCCAAAGTCTTGAAAAGCAGTTTTTTCCTGCAAGATTGGTGATACTTCAGAAACAATTTGCATCATTCACTTAGTTGCTTGAACTGAACAAATGAATCTTGCTCACAGTTTGGCCATGACGAATAGATACATCATTCTCTCTCTCTTAATGTTGTGTATGTACAAATTTCCCAACCTGTGTTACTCTGTGTAGTTTATGAACTCGGTATATTTTGTAGCCAGCGTTATTGTATTTTCTGTAATACAAAATCAGTATAATAAATTGAGAAGCCCGAAGCCACATTCTGGTGCTCTTTGAGCCTCGGTATATGATAAAATATGATTTAATTCAGCATTTAAATGGGTGACTGTTCTTAAGGTGCCGTAGCTGACCATATGAATAGCAGTAAGATAATGTGTGTCCATAAACTTGTAAGGTGGACTGCTTTAAATTAAACTTCTACTACTGAAGTTTAAGCTAGCGTGTTTTTTCTTTGCAAATTTATGCACAAAGATAGCTAAGGTGCCTTAAATTTTAAATAATAACTTATTATGCTGCTCTAGCCTGACTGCATTTCATCATATGCTAATAACTTTTTTCATACTGAAAGGCACAAGTATCAACTTTATTTATTACCAAAATGGAAGTGCTTACCACAAACCCTAATATGAAGGGGACAAGCTCCCTGTATTCTGCCCGAGTTTAGGAGAAAATTCCATTTCCTTAAGCTTTGTCTTTTTATAGCCTTTTTTTTTCCTTGGCACTTTTTACATGAATGGATTCAGGGCATTTTGTTTTTTATCAACTGGCCACTTCAGTAAAAGTTAGAGACTAATTTATAGCTAGACTCATCTAGTAGATTTGTGCTAAAGAACAGCTGAGAGGCCCTCTCTTTAGTGTACTACTAGTGTAAAGTTATCCAATGTGATCATGTTTAGTGCATAATATTTTGTTCTCATTTACAATTTTATCGCCTTACAAACTCTTTCTTGTGTTTCATAAATTAAGGGTAAATATAATGCATTGTAATGACTGAAGAAGGCAAAAGATACTTCCTTTGTATTCTTTACACATCATTGCATCTGTCTTCTGATTATTCAACAAACTATCTTAATGAATAATTCTGAGGAAAAGATAGAAGTGCTCTGTGGTTGCTGAGAGATGATGGCTGTACTAACCACCAGAAAGCTACCCACTTGGATGGCTTTCTGGGATTCCAAATAAACCAACAGGAATTTAGTCCAGACTATGATTTTATCTTTCAAAAGTGTCTACATTCAAAACGTACTAAACTCAATTGCCCAAATGATGTTTGAAAGAGTTAATCACTCTAATCCCTGGAAATCTCTTTTCTGTCAGGATTGGTTGTTAAATGAAATATTTTCACTTTTCCTTACTTGCTGTGCTAAAAACTTAACGCATAAAACCTGGAATGAATTCTGAAATGTAAATCTGATATACATTTTATGATTCAGAGAATCATAATGTAAGCTCTGCCCTGGGTTGGAGCAAAGATTCGTTTGGGCTGATATGCTGCCTCTGGCAGTGTCTACTGGCAGGTGTAGATGTATCCCTGGTGCACGTGCATACCTTGGTACACTGTCCAAGGTCCTGGCAGGCAGTGATTTAAGCTGGGGGTTCCCTGGGTTACTGTACTTAACACTCCCAGTGGATCTGTCCTTGGCCATTTGATTAATGTCTTCTGAATCTTTACAGAGTTGGTCCTCACTATTTCCTGCAGCAATGGGTTCCTCTGTTAAAAGGTGTTGTGTACTGTATCAGTACACTACTGATTTATTCAAAGGTATGCAGATATTTTCTTTTTGATCACCAACCCTTTATTCAGGTAGTAGTAATACCTGACTTTTCTGGGGACGTGAAGTGGCACTGCCAATTAAACTGGCATTTCAAGGAATTTGGGACAGTTACCCTGTGATCTCTTTCCTGAGTGGTAGTAGTTTAGATCTCTCGACTGCATATGTATGGTTTGTGAGATGTTCTGCAGTACGTCTGGGTGAAATTTGCTTTGAATTTCTTGAACTATTTTATGTCAGATGCAAATTTTGTCACCTTTTCTAGATAAGCTTATGAATTTTTTGAACACTATGGGTGTCAACATGAATAAATGTAAACAATCCTGGTTACCACCATCCATTGTGGAAGCTGCTTGTTTATTTCTACCACTTGTTTTCTGTCTTTTGACCAGTTTTTAGTCTGTGAAGCATGCCTCTGCATTCACTCTTAAAAAAACCAAACTTGATTCTTTCCTATTATATTATATTCATCTTTAAGTGTGTTGATTTCATTCTATGTTATATTGTTATAAGTATATATACACACAAGTATATGTATAATATATGTATGTTAATAATAGTGTTATGGTATGGAGGTGAAAATTCTTGATCCCAACTTCCTTCAAAGGTTGCTTACAAAGCCTGCTTTTAAAATATGGCTGTCGTGCCTGTCACCTTTTGTTCATCTGCCACTGGATCTACATTAAGAGTTAGTAAACACCATATCCCAGCAAGAGGGTCAGCATCTGCAAACTACAGACCAGTCAGCCTTATCTCAGTGCTTGGGAAGGTTGCGGAGAAAATTCTTCTGGAACTTAAATGACTAAAGGCAACTGGAAACAGCCAGCACAGATTTACCAAGAATAAACTGGTGCCTGACCAATGTGATAACTTTCTATGATGAGGCAACTGGCTCTGTGAGCGAGAGGTCATGAATGGATGTTGCATGCTTTGACTTCAGTGAGGCCTGTAGCATGGTTTTCCACAGTATCTTGTTGCAAGTTGGTGGGACATGGACCGGAAAAGTAGACTATGAATTGTGTGGAAAAAAATAGCTGATCAACTGGTCTCAATGGGGTTATCAACAGCATCAAGTCCAGCCATTCAGAAATGTATTTTTTTCAGTGTACTGGGGGCAGAGGGGAGAGCATGGAGAGAGGGAAAGAGGTCAGACATCTTTGAACTTTTTTTTAAAATAAGTAATCCTGTCTGATCCCTAAAAATGTATGCTTTGCATCCATAACCTAATGTTGTCTTTACTCAACACAGAGATACTTGAAAGTTTTCCCTAGTACTGCTTATTTCCCTTCTAATCTCTCAAGTTTTCATAGTTGTTTCCTTCAGTCCTGGAAGAATGGTCACCCTTATGTGATACTGAGTTTAATTGAGATGCAAAGTCAACTTTTCATTTCATCATCCTTGCAACATTTGTCTTTCTCATAGGCTAATTCAGAGCCATGGTGGTTTATATTTTACACAACTTAATTCCAGACTTTAATGAATTAACACTGTGGAAAACAGAATTGTATGGACTCCTGCAGTTCACTTTAATGTACAGTTTCATTATGAGATCAAGCACACAGCAAGTGTGCTTTAGATAGCTTTGGATTTCAGAAAGCAAGGTAGGAAATGGTGCCTTAATGCTTTTCAATAGGATTTCTATTTAATTTACACTTCTAATGGCTGACTGTTGTTTGTCTTAGCTGGCATCAGTTAAAAGGGGACAAGACCAGGTGAAACAATGAGAACATTTCCACATTAATTTCCTGGTATTAAACCTATACTTATGCAATCAATGTGTTTTCATTCTTATGTGCAACTTTTATGCCCAGAGTCAGCAATCTGCTAATGAATTCAGCTAATGTAGAACAAAAAATGAGAACAATTCTACCATCATAAATCTGAAATTTAAGTTTCTACTGCATTTTCAAGATGCCACATTTCTAAGATGAACAGAATATGTCGTAATATGTACAAACTCTCTTCCTCTAAATTATTCTAAGTACTTAAAATTTGTAGTGCTAAAGTGGATACAGGGGAAAAGTCCCAAAGGATCAGTAATTCATTGGCAGAGAAAAATGTAAGAGGGTTACAAAATGTACATGTGCTTATGTTAACTAAGTCTTGGACATAAAGATAAGCTCTGATGTATTTTATTGAATTTGCACTTAATTCACTGTGTTGTGGAAAACTCTTCATTTCCAAAAAATCATTCTTTATAGAGCAGGAGTGAGTGAACTGTGAGAGAGGGGAAGTAAAGATTGAAGGAAAGAGACAGCCTGCCTTGCTCTCAGTCTTATTAGCCATTCCTTCATATGTGACTAATGATTTGAAGCACCCTTGGTAATTTTAGGAGGATCATTGCCCAGTATTACTAGAAACCATACACAGGCGGTTTCATGTTTGTGACCAAACTCACCAGACACTCTAAGCAAAGCACGTCCTTTAAGTATTTCCTACAGATTAGGTGTAGACTAGCCTAGAGAAACAGGAAAGACCTTCAGTGTACACAACTGAATCACAGTTTAGATGTTGCCCTAATTGCCCATCCTATGACAGTGCAGCAGATCTGTGGACTCCTGTGGAGCTGGGTGGCCATACAGTTTCAGACAAGGTAAGAGACTGGAAGTGCATTACTGTACAGCACTCATCAGGCATGGAGAGTGCCTATTCCCTCCTACCTCCACTAGGACTTTCCTGAAGGAACAATCTGCTTGGTCACAAGGGCATAGCTGTACAGTGTAAGGATAAAGACATGCCTTCCTGAATGCTGTGCTTTGACTTAGTTTTGAAAGATTTCTGACAGTTTGACTGAAATCTGAACTGAAATATTTTAGAAATGATGACATACTATGCAAAGAAGTTCTAGTGACCTCCCAGCTGGGACTTGCTGACAGGGTAAATATGATACCATCCAGTGTGGCACATAGTTTGCACTTATGCAATGCAGTAATGTCCACAACATCCCTTTTGTTAAAATTGTGACTATATTTCTCGCTGTTCACCCTCAGCAGACCCACAGTTTCCACAGATGAGGCAAAAAATAAAATAAAATTTTTAAAAAAATCACTTTTAAGTGCCAACTAGTTTCTCTAATAAGACAATTTCAAGCTGGAGAGCCTGATTTTCCCCTCATTACTCCAATCTCACTCTGCGGTAGACTTTTTGAGTTCTGAAGAGCTATTATTGATTCACATACCAGCATATATGAAGAAAAGCTAGGCCCAGAGATTTTTCTTTGCCAATGCCAGATAGCATTTGAGCACTGCCACCAACTAATAATATGAGCTCACAAAAAGGTTCAGGCTGCTGGGATAATAGATAATTACAGCCACAATTGTCCAAGCAGAGAAATATCCAAATCTCCTGTAGGAAACTGTGAATGCGTTGAGACCCATGAGTACAAAATTAACTGCCTGGCTTCAATAAATATGGAAAGAAAATGTTTTAAAAGTTTAGTGTGTCATTAGTGTGGGATCTATTCAAGGTTTTTTTTTTCCTTCTACTTTCTCCAAAGCACACCTATTTAAGACTCAGAACAATCCATGGAACTGCTGCCGCACTGTGTGGGTAGAGTTCAAAATGCAAAAGCTTTCTTAATTTCACAATGGAAGTGGAAAATAGAATTTCTGATGATTTTTCAACCATGGGACTTTCTTTAGGACAATGTATAAAGGTGAAAATATTACTTTAGCAGCTTTCCTTTTTTCACTTTTTAAATAGCCATGAAAAGGAATAATGATGGCTTCTACTTTGAAGGTGAATTGCATATAATCTTTTTGTTTTGTATTATAGCTCAGATAGATCTGTTCATTATTTTAGTCTTCCTCAGGGTTCCTGAATTGATGTTTAACGTCATCAAAAGAACAGCAAAAAGACGGACAAAAATGCAAAAAAGGAAGTATGGAACCATAGAATAGAATCATAGAACATCCTGAGTCAGAAGGGACTTATGAGGATCATTGAGTCCAACTCCTGACCCCACACAGGGCAACCTAAAAGTTAAACTGTGTATCTTGGAGCATTGTCTAAATGCTTCGTGAACACTGGCAGGGTTGGGGCCATGACCACTTCCTTGGGGAGTTTGTTCCAGACTGTGTCATGGGCCTTGAAAAAATCAGAGTGAATGGCAGTCACTGCTCTGCCCTTGTCCCACTAGGACAGTCACCTCCTCAAAGCAAGGCTCATGTTGGTCCAGCACAACTTGTCCTTGCTGAAGCTATGCTGGGTGTTCAGTGATATCACCTTGTCATTCATATGCTTTCAAATGATCTTCTGGCAGATGTCTGAGAAGGTGTTTCCAGCTTCTTCCTGGAAACCCTCCAGAAGGCTCCAGTTCAGGAGCTGCCTCTGATTCTTCCAACAAAACAGGAGAGCTATTTCTTGGAATGGGTAAGCAACAGACCGCAAAAGCAATGAGAAGCTTTGTCTTTCATACTAGTGAACAGAGCAAGGGTGCACCTCAGGCTGAGCTGACCCCACACATCCAGGTCCCAAGGACCTACCCTTACAGCCTCCAATCTCAGGTTGTGCTGGCACAGCAGCCCAAAGGACGCCAGGCCCTGTCCTCCCCTTCTCACTCAGGGCTCTGTGCAGAAGAGATGGTGTTACGAAGGCTCTCAAATAAACCACCAACCACCAAAAATTAAAAATTTATTATTAACACAATTAACTATCTGTCCGTAAATTACAGGTTCGAATGTCTGTGAGAGGAGAACAGAGCAACTTTCTAGGGTTTAACGGCAACCCAAAATGCTTTATCACCCACCTGACAAGTGAGGGCTCTCAACCTTGAGGACCTGCTCAGAGCAGTGTCCCAACCCAAGGCCCCTTGAGGAGTTTCCTTGGGCAGCGTCCTGACCCAAGGGGAGAGTCCTCAACTGCAGCATGCTGCTCCAGGGGACAAGCTCAAAATGGCACCCCCAGGGGACACCATTTATACCCAGGCTGAATCTGACCTGTAGTCAATAGTGGCTCCCATTGGTCAAAGGCCCCAACTACCACGAAGCCCTGAGAACAAAGGCAGTCAGGAGCTGCTACACTTCAGCAGTCAAGAAGCTCTGTTTTCATTGGGCGGATGCACCTGCCACAGATGGCACCTCTCCACACTCCAGGGCAGGGCCAGGGAATGGGGAAGAACAGTCCATGCAACACTTGGCAATCAGCAGCTCTTTACGGAGAGCTGTCAGACTTTGTGCAGGCTGGCTGGACATCCCTTTCCTGCTGGCAGGATGTCTGGATGCTTTGTTCCCTCTCAGCCAGTGCTGAGCAGGGGGGGCTGTGCCACTTCCAAGGCATTGGATCAGTGGAGGGTCACTGAAGACCCCCAACCCTCCTGGAACATGGTTGCCATTGTCTCATTGAGGGGACTCCAGACATGGGACGAGGAGGGGGCTGGAGCCCAGGGCTCATGAGGGGAGGTAGATGGTGGTCTCTGTGCCCAAGGGGCAGCCTTTCTCTTGAGCAAAGCACCATGGCAGGTGGGAGTGAGCCCCAGGAAACAGGCCCTCAGCCCCCATGGCCCTCCTCCTTATCCCACATTTGGGCATCTTTCAGGCCACAGAACCCCCAATTCCCAAACAGCCACAGTTGGCCACATGCATCGGCCACATTCACAGTCACCAATCACAGTGGCCTCCTGCTGTCACAAGCCTCCTGACTGCCTTTTGTTCCAGGTGAGCCCTATAAAAATAAGGTGGCTGACAGCTGACTGACATTTCACTGAACTTTGAGACTCACTGATGACAGACATGCTTGGAAGGAAGAGCAGCTGGAGCAGCAAGGCGGGTGACTGCCCACCTTTGCATGGGACAGCAGAGGGACAGTTCCTTGGAAAGGAACAGAAGAGAAAGCCACTTCCCAGGAGGAATCAGAATCGTGTTTTGCTGATTAAGGATAACAATTAAACTTGGACACCAGAGTGAAAAGAGTAGGCATATTTTACTGGGGATAACTAAATAATGTAACACGGTAATACAGAAAACATACAGTAAGAAAAGACAGAAAAGTGCACTTAAACAAATAGGAAAATACAGGGTAATGCATCAAATCATTACTACATGAGAGAGAGAATAGTGATTAAGAAAGATACATCACCACTTGCATACGTTACCATCATCCAGATCCGCAGTCGCTGGGGAGCCCCGGTTACAGCGAGGATGTGGAGAGCCTGTCCTGGCAAGTGGGAAATCCTACGCGGTGCGTCCACCCATAGGTGAGGCTTCCAAAGTCACTGTGAGCGGGTCCAGCCTTATATACCCAAAAATCAGCAAGCCAGAATATCCGGCACCTTTGTTTTAAGTGGAAATATCTGGTTTCAATTTCACATTAGATTCCCCCAGAGCCTGGCCAGGGCTTAAGGGAGAAGCTAAGGGAGTTTCCCTGCTTATCTAATTGATTTATGAGCAAGGTCACACATCAGGTCACAAGGCCAGACAACTGTCTCTGTGGTCCTGTTATCTTGCCCACACACAAAGAAAGATAAAGATATATTCAGGATAGACATGTTTTATGATGTTTAAGCTATGTCTTCCATACATATTTCACTAATGACTACATACTGAGTCGGCAGCTTAGGCTCAGGGCCTGTTGCTCAGGCTTCAATACTTCCACTTTTTACATCAGACTAGGTGGTTTGTTATAAGTTAGTATAATACCTATTAGCACAATGGTTATCAGTAATAAAAGATGCAGGATTCATCTATAGGTCAGCTCTGTCTTGGGCCTATTGTCCAAGCCTTAGCACTTCAAATCCACTTCCAGAAGTGGAATCAGCAGAGGAGGAACATCACCCAAAATGGCATGAGAGTGATTACGATTGCTCATGTGACCAATGGTGAGCAGTACATGGATGTGACTCTACCAGGGAACAGCATGAGGCCTGGGCATGTCAGTCTGCCAAAGAACTGGTGGAGGAGGAACCCCATTTGTGACATGAGCGATTGCCTGTGCTTGTGAATGATGGTGCGGAGTCCATGGATGTGGATCCACCAGGGAACAGCGAGGGGGTCCAGTTGTGTCGGTCTGCCAAGGAATGGTGTGAAGCCTAGGCATGTCAGCTTACCAAAGAATGGCATGGAGCCTATGAATGTCAATCCATGGGTATCAGTCTGCCACAGAATGACATGGAGCCCATGGGGGCAAATCCATTTCAAGATGAAGAAGAACCGATGGAAGTGAATCCACCTGCAACAGGGCTGATCTGACATGACCCTAACACACCTGGGCTTCCTTCCATGAGATCACACCAGTGCCCAGCCAGCCTCCCACCAGCAGCCCAGCCTCTGCACCCAACATTAGCTGGGAGAGGACAAACTCTATGAACATCCTGCTCACCTGCAAGACTTCCTGGCAATAAACATTTCTTTTGATGTTTGTCAAGGATTGCATGGGCTCTTCTTTCTCATCCCTTCCCACCCTGCATGAAGATTGGTTAGATATACTGTACTTAACTTACCCCAGGATATAGTTGGCCATTTTGAATACTGTACTTAACTTACCCCAGGATATAGTTGACCATTTTGAATTCCAGGGCACATTGTTGATTGATATTGAGCTTACCATTGACCCCCAGATCCCTTTATGCAGGGCTGCAGTAGAGCCTCTTGTCCCCAGTCTATACATACATCCAGGATTATGCTGTCCCAGGTTCAGAATGGGGATTTGCTCTTGTTAAATTTCATATGGTTGGTGATGGCCCACTTTATTAGTTTTTCCCCTAATCCTTACCCAGAGGCTCTCAATCATATCAAACTCAAATGCAAGTGCTGTACAGTCCAACCCCTCCTTTATGTACAGTGCTGCCTCTCCACCCTGCCTGCCCTGCCTATCTCTCCTGAAGAGCCTATAACCATCCATCATAGGACTCCAGTCACAGGACTCTTCCCACCAAATCTCACTCACACTAATGGTGTTACAGCTCTGCGACTGAGCCAAAGTTTCTAGTTCCTCTTGTTTATTCCTTATTCTGTGTGCATTAGTGTACAGACATTTCAAATGCATTCCAGCATGCTCAGTACATTGTGGAGCACAGTGAAGGCCAGCACTATACACAGTCCCTCAAACATCAGCATACCGTCCCATAGCTTATCACTAGTAAGCCTGAATTTATCTCTTTCCCCCTTGAAACCTAGTTTAAAGCTCTTTCAAACATCCCTGCTAACTTGTGAGCAAAAGTACTTTTCTCCAATTGAGAAAGATGAATCCTAGCGGTCCCTAGCAGTCCTGGTGTCGCATAGACCATCCCATGATTGAAAACCCTGAAATTCAGCTGGTGACACCAGCCTTGGAGACGGATTTTGATAAGCTGGATCCACCTGTTTCTTTCAACATCACTACTTATAACTGGCAGGATAGAGGAGAATACTAGTACCCTAGTACTGCTAGGGTAGCTTAGTTTCAGTCAGTCTGAGCAGTCAAAAGGGAAATGCTTTCTATAACTGGTGACAAGGAAAATGAGATAGCAAAATGTAGCTGTAAATCTTCGAAATCTGGCTCTCCTGTTAAATGACCTGGCTTTCTATGTTCCAGCTAGACGAAAAATTGGAGATTGGAGAGGAAAAGCTAGTTCAAACTAATTGTTTGTTTCAAACATTTATTTTTTTCCTTGGAAGTATTTTGCTTACTGATACATGAACAGTGTTTAGAACTACTGTTCTGAATGCAAAGAAAAGATTTGGGGGTTAAACGTAAACGTTGCAGAGGTTTCCATGCTACCAACAGTAATAGAAAAAGGGTCAAAGGCAGAAGAGTTAAGATTTTCTGTGTTGGTCAGCTAAGAGGAAAAAACTCTTAAGAGGAATAAATGATCCTCTTCTTATTAAAATATTTTTATCTATCTGGTATATGGTAAACCTACTGTGTTTACGTCTCTATTGCCTTTTATAACTGGGTTTGATCTGGGTTCAGATTTTCAGAGCTAAGAGATTCAGATAGGGGTGATCTAAATTCCTGAGACAAATGCTTAATTTGGAAGGGATGAAGCTGAACCAGAAAGCTTCTGACTTGATAACACTGTTTGAGATCAATATGTCCACTTTTAACTTGCTTCTAAATCTCTTTTGAAAGAGAAAATCTAAGTGGTGGAGACTCATCTGAATTTTTTTCAAAGTAACTTTTCAACATTTTGAAATACATTTTAAATGAATATATAAAACCTTTACCAGAAAAAAAAAATTATTTCGTTTCAAAACAATAATCTTGTTCAAAGTTACTCTACAGTAGTTAACTGTAGTTACCAATCATTTTTATTAAAGATAAAGGAGATTTTTGGGCATAGTAATGTATTTTCTACAGGGAACAGATATCAAAAGCAACTGATATAAAGTAACTGAGCTTAATACAGAGATGAAAATTTCTTTTGTGCAAAAATACATTGCAGAATTGTATGCTGAAAAATAATTGCTTTAAAGTTAATTTCAAGTGCATGGCATTTCTACAGTGTGGGGGTTTTTTTATTTTTGTTACACTGTTAAGTTTTTATTACCGTGTAGGACAGCAAGAGTATGTTAGATTATTTTAGAGACAGGCATCTTTCAATGACTGCCTGGATGAAATTGTGTGACATCACACTAATATCTGTGAAACAGATGTCTCTGCTGAATGCTTGGTGGTGAGGAGGCAGTGTGCATCTCTGAGTGCAAAGACTGTCAGGATTTTTTCAGTCTGAAGCTGTTAGTGTATGTATGAGCAGCTGCAAATCCTATCCTCTCTATGACTTCCTATAACTAGTTTCTGTAAGAAAACAGTACTTTTGTACTGTCTTACCAGAGCTGTTTTGTGATGTGATAAATACCAGCATAGATCAGGCTTTAAACTACCTTTCAAGTTTTCAACAGGGAAAAATTGAAATAACAGTTGAAAAAATGCTGTGTTTGAAAGTAGTTGGGAGATACTTAGATAGTGTGATTTATTAATTTCCTTTGTGTATAACAAAGAAGTGAAGACTTTTGCAGTAGCTGAGAATGATTTTTCTCCTCCACATCTGAAATTCTCCATGTTTTTATTACAACAAAAGAACTAAGAAGGGCCCAGGGAACTTGAGCTAGGATCTTTTATGTAACGGCACATGGCACTGTTAGAATCAGATAAATGGCTTTTGAGGACACCTTTGTTACTATTTTTTTAGATATCTTTGGCTGTTTAGATTCTGTTCTGCAGATTGATATTTCTAGATGAAGTGAACAGAGTTATCAAGAGGTAGGCTGATGCTCACACTTCTAGGTTATGTGGATCCATTTTCAGATGTCCATTTTTTGTCCATCACACATAGAGGGAATAGACATTAAGTCTTTTTCTTATCCCTGCTGTACTTCTGTCGTCTTACACAGCTGCCCGTTAATCAAGCAGTGCATGCGGCTCAGTTTCAGTAAATGAGATTTTCCATATTTTGACCTATTGTTACACCACCATCTTTCTAGTTATACTTGGTGGCTTGAGGAAAATCTAACAGGACAGATGTGGAGGAACTGATTTTAGCATTTGTTGTAAAAATCACTACTTTTTAATAGTACCCTGTCAAATTTTGTTTTGAAATCTTCTGAAAAAAATATTTTTTCTTGAGCATGTTCTCTCAGATCCTGTCACAATAAAATAGCAAGCACCATTGGGATGGTTGATAAAAATTTCAAAGATGACTCATCCAACATCAACAGGAATGCTGTTGAAGCAATTGCTGAAAAAATGGAATGATGTGCACATGGATGTATGCAATAAATAGTACCAGCTTCACTGCCCCTCCTGCCCCTCAATGCAGGTTCCTCCGTAAAGAGAGCACCACAGAACATCCCAATAAGGATGCATTCTCATGTGTAGGGTACTGTTTGTGTGAAAGTACTCAAACCTCTGCAAAGCAGGTATAGCATTGTGATTGTTATTGTGATTTTATTGTGTTATTATGATTACAAATATGATTATGTAGCAGTTTTCACTCAGTTGTGCCATAATGAATAAGAGGCAAATTCATTTTACTTTGGTGTGGACAAGGTGTGGTGTTTTAAGTAATCTAAGCATAGAGATAACCTTTGTGTGTGTGTTTGTACATATATATCTACATAGACTAATGGTTGCTGTGTGTGCATATTGCTCTCATTGTTGCTGCTTTGTCTTCTTCTGTCTGAAAAATACAAAAGGAAGAAGAAGATCTATTGCTTCTGTAGAGAATGCCTCTCTCATTCTCCCAAAAGAGGTAGAAAAGAGGTAGACTGGGAAAAGTATTTTCTAGTTCATAGAGGAAAAGTTTTAATAAAGAAAAAAGAAACACTCACCCCCAAAAGGGTCTCCATGGTAAAGGTTCAAAGGGCAAGAAGAAAAAAACTGAGGAGTCCTCCATTGCTCTCAAAGAAGATGACAGAGAAAGGAAAGACTAGACTTTCCTCCTGTCCCACCAACTATGTAGTAAGTTGACCTTTTCCAGCCTAGTCAGGACTGGAGAAGGAGCAGTCTGCTATATAAACTCTTACGTAACACATGTGTCAAAACCCTTAAGCTGTTATGGGAAAAAAAGCATCCTAAAAGGGCAACAAAGAGGCTGACATCTAAATTTCTGTTCAGGAATGCCTGTGCCGTTTCTGACATGAAGGGCTTTGTAAGTTTAGGATAGAAGTAAAAAAGGATTCACTAAGACAAAGTAGTAAAGTTCAGTAACTTCCCTTGGAGTATGCTCAGGTTCAGATTCCTCCTCTGCTTCTTCTTTCCCCTCATTCATTCAGGAGTCATGGAGACACTTGAATCTTAGTCCTTCTCACCATGCTATCATCTCACTTTATAAAGAAAAAAAATGCATTGAAAGAACAGGCTTATTCTGATCTGAAATGGGAGGAGAGAAGAGGAAGACGTCTACCTCCTCTCCTTTCAAACCACGAAATCTTGAGTCAGATAACGTCAGGATCTACAAGAATATCAAGCACGAAGCAGATACTCTCTGCAGGCTGTTGAGCAAGAAGGAGGTTCCAAAAGAAGGCATTTCTTATCACAAGCTGGGAAAGGACTTTCTTTGTTGGGAATAAGCTCAGTATTTTTGAAGTTCTTCTCTGAAACTTTGTAATTGCTTCAGTGTGGGATACAAATGAGTTAAAGAACTTCAAAAGGATGCTATAAGAATGACTGGCTGAGTCAGACCAAAGCCTTTCACTGTATCTCTAATACTGGCCAAAAATGAATACTTAATGTAAGAATGGGGCAAGTAGACAGTGATATGTCCCTGGAATATCCTCCAAAGTAATTCCAATTCAAGGTTCAATGTGAAAGGACTTTTAGAGGCAGAATTATGTTTCTGTAATTTATATCCTTCAAAAGATATTTTTTTGTCAATATATTCCTTTGCTGACTAACTGAAAAATGTTTGGTACTAAATTTGTGACAAGTATTTTTAATATGGAGAAACATAGATCTAGCTAATATTTTCCTACTGTGGTGTTTTATGTTTTTTTTGTTTGTTTGTTTGTTTGGTTTTTTTGGTTTTGTTTTTGTTTGGTTTTTTTTTATGGCTATGAGGAAGAAGAAAGGGAATTGTTTGTGTTTATAAATGTAGTCTGATTTTGGAATACCTTGACTCATTTCTAATTATTTCACTTTGGGGGAGTCAATTTCAGAAGTCATCCTGTGCTTCTGAGCTGGAATTTGACTCCTCATCAAGTTAACTATGCTAGTTGTAAATGCTATTTTGATAGTGTGATTCTCTGAAAGGGTCAACTTGAAAGGTATGGTAAAGCCTGCTGTTTGTTAGAGGGGAGCATCATAATCTGCAAGGTTATTAAAGTTGATAACCAAAGGGAACAATGATAGGTTCACTTCTGGAAAGAAATGTACAGTTATATTTCATGGATTATAATAGTTTGGGTTCAACATATCTAGAAATTGAAATCTTTAATTTATAGTTTTCTTGGACTTGTAGCAGTCAGAACCTGAAAGCAAGGTAAATTTTCTGGTTTTCTTTCATTGCTAATTGAACAGATATATTCGCAAATCTCAGTAAGTTTATTTTATAATAAATGCATTAGAGACTTAATTTCATTTCAAACTGGTCCGATTTTAGGCCTTATTTTGTAAGGGAATAAAACATTTCCTGTAATATAATTTTTTATGCCCCAAAATCGTAGCTGGAATATTATTGGTAGATTCAGCATATCCCATGAATGAGTATTTTCATTCCTTCAAAAAAGCTCTGACATAGATTTGATGATACATGTGTTTGTTCAGCAGTTTGGACAGTTACTTATATTTTCAGAAGTTGCTTCTTGAACAGTCTCAATTTTATAGATTTGCAGTCCATGTTGCTGTAGATTAACTCAGGATTCCTATGACTTTAGTGTCACATTCAGATAGTAGATGTAGTTGGACATATGTAGTTCATATCATTAGCTGTGCCTCACAAACTCTGTGTGACTTCAAGTGATGTGTGGGAACTGCATATTCTTGCACTGGACATCTGAGCAATAAGCCTTTGATATAAGACTCAGCAAGTTTTGTACATCTATGATACATCTGGAGACAGAGATCTGAGGCTTCATTTTTATCTTCCCAGCATTCCCAACTGCTGATGCTTGCTCACAAGCAATGCAGGTACCACACTATGGAGCATGAATCTTGGCCTTAGAAATGGAACAGTTATTTAATCTACATCTATTCCTTATAAACCAAATTCAAAATATTTCACTATCAAGGGTTAAATTAATGTTTCTCAGGATCAGATGAGTAGATAGGTAGTAACAAAGGACCCTATCTGCAGATACACAGCAAAACACTGAAAATCTTAGTTCAGACTGGTTAAAAAAAAAAGTTGATATAATTATAAATGATATTCCAACATCAAAGAATAAAAAGAACTCATCACTTGAAACAGAGCCCTTGCTAAAGAAAAAAAAACCAACACAGATATTCCAGTCCTGTATTGATTTCAACAACAAAAAAAAAGTGGCAATCAAAAAAAGACATATAATTTAAGTTTCTTTCAAAAATTATTTTTCCTGTATATGCTATAGTCATGTTACATATGTAATAAATCATAATGTTACCTGTTCCACCCAGCTATAAAACTAAGCATGACAGAGATTATAATCTTTGTATGTGGTCTATTATAGTTGTTGTTGTTCATAAAACAAAAACAAATAAAAAATCCTGTCTGGAAGGTATTTGGTGATTCCGTGAAATGATTCTGAAAGTTTATAGCATTTAGAAATTTAGAAGACTGTTGCAAAGCCTCACATAAAAAGCAAAAACTCCAGGCACAAAGAAGAGCCTAGTGTGATCTGTTTACTAGCTGGTTAAAAATAAGAGGTGTGATTAGGAACAAAAGAAGTCCTACGGCACCCTTGCCATCAGCAGAAATTTCCCAACCTTTTCAGTATATTTAACATGCATGAGAGAAAATGAGGAAGAGCAGAAGCATGTCTGGAACATGCCTATCATGATTTGAGCATTTAAGAGGAAATCAAAACAGCAACACAAGGACAGTAAGGCTGGTGAACTTTTAGGAGGAAGGACTGGCCATTTAGGAAGATTTAATGGGACAATTCAGGGAATAGACAAGGAATCTGGACAGCTACGTCATGAAAAAAACACATCTAGAATCGTAACTCAGAGCAAATGGGGCGAGATGGATGGGACCCTTGATGGGTCAGAGAAGGAGTGAAACTCTTCCCCTTGGAGATCTGCTGGATCAGCTCTTCTCTGGTTTCCTAACTTGCACCATATAACACCAAGACTGAAAGAGCAGAGGGTCTAGGCTCTGGTATTCAGCTTTTCTCTCTCGCTTACTGCAGTGATATTAAGGATTTCAAGCTAGGTCTATGTAAAGTCTCCAACAACTTGCAAAAAAAAGTTTTATTTTTGGGTAATCAAACAGAGCTAGGATGAGGTAGATTCAGACAAACCAGAGGAGATCCTTCTTCACACAGTGGGCAGTAGAGCTGTGAAACTCATTGCCAGAGGGTGTTGCAGATGCTGAAAGATTACCTGGACCTAGAGGTTACTGACAAAAACATGAGAGGGAAAGCCATTTAAAGATACTAAATATAAATTGATACTGTGTATTTCATAGAAATACTAAATATACATCCTACTGAATAAATACACCATATGAAAAATACTTGGAGCTTGGCAGAACACATAAGTAAATGGGAAATGTCCTTCACTGGTTCTGTTTTAACTCTCTTTTAATCATCTGCTTGTGACTAGTGTTTGAGACAGAATACCAAGCCAGCTAGACCTCTGTCTGATCTAGTACATCTTATGTTCTTTTGATTTTAACACACCAAAATATGCTATTTGGCTCCTTAGCATATAAAGATCTGTGGCTGCCTGCAATATTTCCAGCTGTACACATATATAAGGCTTTTGTAGGCTCAAGTGAAATGAGGAGGACCCAAAGCCCTTTTATTTACAGCTTAAGTCTCTCAAGATTTTCAAGGTTTTTTTTTTTCTTTCTTTTTTTTTTTTTTTTAGAGGAATGTTCGTAATGAAGACTGAATGATAGGGTGACAGCATGAGCTTGTTAACTTTTTTTTTTTAATGTTTACTATAAAATTTGTAAAATATATAGAAATGAAAGAAGATACTCATCAGGCATTCACAGACTACAGTACTGCCTTGTGGAAGAGTTAAATTTCTGCTGAGGTATGTGAATTTGCCTTTGTGTGTTCACTTTTGGAAAGTAGTATTCACATCACTTCAGAGATGAGTATGCTGTGTCAATAAAAATGACTGACAGAAAGGTCTGCAGTATTGTTACTTGCCTGCAAAACAAGTGGGAGCATCTCATGGACATCTAAGTAGGAGTAAGAAGTGTTGACAGAGGATATTGATTTAGAATACTTGGCTGGGTTGAGTAAACCCCGCAGCAAATGTGCCTGCTGTCCTGATTCATGAAAATTACTCAAGACTGGGGGCAAGGAAAAAATGTAGAGCATCTTATCAGTATGAAAGGTCACGAATCTGATGCAGCAAAATATATCTTCAGAAACTAGGAGTTTGAATGACTCAGAGAGCAACCAGAGATGGGGGAAAACTCACAGGATTACACAGCCACTTAGAAAGACTCTGTGCAGATTTACTTATATAACATTACCGGTAAAAGTAGGACAGGGTCCTTTCAGAAAATGAGAGAGAGGACATAAGGCAGTTATGTATGTGCTTTTGAATCCCTATCAGTGTGAACACAGCTGTGAAAGGCAGCCTCGCATTGGTACCCCACAGCATAGTAGTACTACAGTCTTCTAGTGAACCTCCTAGATGCAAAAGGTTCCACTTCATAAAGAAATACATATATTGTCTTTTATTCCAAATCCTGACTTCATGCAGAAGTGAAGAATATAAGTCCAGTGTTTCTAGCGGTACACTAAATTTTATCCACAGCAGTAGTGGATTTTCTGGCAAATAAAGACCAAACATATTCCAAAGACCATATATTGAAGGAAAATGGAAAAACCACCTAAAGCCCTATAATAACACTGCTACTCAGAAAGCTAATGACTTCACCTGTGTGGGTACTGTGGGCTGCCAAGGAGCAGAAGCAGAGAGAGGACAGCTGATGCTTCACCATATGCTCCTGGGGCATGCCTTATGGAGGGTTGACAAGACAGAGAGTAAACCAGAAGTGTGTCTTTCCTCAGTCCTAACAGGAACAGATCAACATGTTCATGTATTAGTCCAAAGGCAGAGGAAAAGGACACATTGAGTGTGTGCAAAGCTCACTCTCAATGGAATAGGGGAGGGGAAGGAAGATGGAGACACACAAAGGGATATTCCATACCATACAAGATCATGCTCAGCAATAAATCAGGGTAAGGAGAACGGGGTGGGTGTTTTGTTTTCCAAGGTGTCTGTTGCTCAGAGACTGTCTGGGCATCAGTCTTCTTGTGGGAAGGAGTTCGCCTTTGCATCTCTCCCCCCCCGGCCCCTGTCTTTCCTTCACTACCTCTGTTTTGGCCCAGAAGTTTTCTTGCTTTTTCTCTTCCTATTCTCTCCCATGTCCTGCTGGAAGGAGCAGGGTAGTGAGAAAGTGGCTGTGTGGGTGCCTAATTGCTGACTGGGGTCAACCTATCACAATATCATGAAGTTATTTAACATTATATGAATGTGCACTGTAGTTGACTTTATAGCTAAATATACAACTATGATTATACATGCTAAGGTAAAGACAGGATTCATGCCAAAGATATATGCCAAGACTCCCAGCTGTTACATTTCAGCTTATTCTGTAATAGATCTATGCTGTTTTATTCTTAACTCTCATCAAGGTTCATTTAAGTCCCTTAAGTTAGTTTCTAGAACGGAGTTACACCTTAAGACACATTAACAAAAAATTATAACAAATAATTCTTATGCTGACTGGAATAAAGCAAATTTTGTCCCATCTGGGAAATACTATGTTTTTTCCCCGCTTTCTCCAGTCTAAGCATTTTTCCGCTTTCTTGTTCAATAAGGCTAAAATCTGTGTATTTCAATAGAAAAATCTCCCACTGACTTAAATTTTTAAAATTACAATCACAAGTAATGAAGTACAGCCTTAGCAGTGCTATAGAGGTGCTGTTTTAAAGAAGGTCTATTAGGGCAGATTTTCCAAGGTACAGTCTTGTACTAGAATTACTAAAATTATCTAACTCTATTATGAATAATTTACCTGAATGTTTACATTTATGACATAATACGTTTACATATCTCTGTCCACAGAAGAAACTGTATCTTAGCAATTTGTAATACATTAAACAGCTATTCCTTTATGTTCCTTTCTTGTCAGCTTTAAAAGGAACACATCAGTGAATTTCTGTCAATGTCTTCTTCAAAATGCCACCGAAGAATATAGCTGGGACTTTGAATCTGAATCAGTGTAAGAAATAACAGAGAATACCTAATGACTTCTTTATACATTAAAACAATGTTACTTATTTTTTCCTTGTTACTTTTTTGGGTATAAATTCAGTTCCTTCTCTCTGTGACTGTATTTTTGCCAGTCCAAAGTAATTACCAAAAAAGACAAAGTTTTAACAAAGCATAGTGTATCACAGAACCTCCATGTAGTCTTTTAAGGTCTATCACACTTGTATTGATGCAGTGAACTGATATAACAGATACCAGACACTCAACTATCTTTCAGGGATTTCTGAGGTTTTTTGAACCCAAGAGTATTGTGTTATCTGACATACGTGCAGTTCAAAGACGAAACATGTTCTTGTTTTCTTTAAAGTATATGTAATTAAGTGATAATTATTCTCTTTTCATCCACAGTTCTAAGCAGCCTTTGCAAACATTAAACAGCCTGGGAAAGTAATTAAATATTCTCTCTCCAATCCCTAATCTTGTCAAATTGTGTGGTAAGAGATGTGGAAGGCTCATTAACAAAGGAGGAAATAATCCCTTATTTTATTACAAATTTTAAACAGCCAAAATGTTTACAAAAGCAAAGCTCCAAAGTCACCTGTAAGTTTATACAGTGTTAAGTGGTGGCTTACAAAAACAGTGTATTCACCTGAGCTGAGACTCTTCTAAATTAATTTTCCTTGTTGTTTCCTTATGTTGTCCATTTTTAGTCAACAGCAAATAAAAGGACTTTTAAAAGTTTTTCTGCTTTTTTGACAGCATATATTGACAAGCTCTAATAAAAAGTTTCTTTGCTTGACAGAGGATCTTTTGTTTCCTTTTCCAGCTATAGGAAAAATGTTATCTCTCCTTTCATATTCTGCCTTGCTTATGTCCTCAACTCAAGATAGTTACATTAATGTTACAGGAAAAAAAAGAAAGACAACAAACCAAAGTTAACTTTGTGGTGCTGTGGGCACATTTGGTATCTTTGCTCTCTATTTTGATATATTTTACAGCCTTCTTAAACCAGAGTTTTCAAGATGAGCTCTGGTAATGTGATCAGCCACAAGGAGGACATGGACCTGACCAGCAAAACAGGCATACAGTCACTTGAAAACATTTGGTAAAATTGCTAAGAAAAACACCTGTTGTAATATGTTCAGCTTCTAAGTGCCTTTAAGGAATAAAGCTATATGAAGAATGAACAAGAGAGCCTGAGTATATGTTACAGTGCCACATCTCAATTGTATTCACCAGTGCATTTACTTTGCCAGGGCATATTCTGCAAGCAGTAAGTAGCTAGTTAAGAAATCTTCAAAAGCAGAAATATCATTAAACTAATCTGCAAGCATGATTACTTAACATGGTCTACTTGACTCTTAAGTTATTCAAATTTGACATTGGTTTTAAGTGTGAACTAATGCAAATTTCTAGGTCTCCTAGGTCTTAGTGCTTATCCCACAAGCACAGTTTATAGAAATTTCTCAACTCATGGGCTGGACTTGTTGGCTTTAGGCACCTGAAGTGCTGAAGTTAAGGATCTTCTGCACTGGTAATCAGAGCAGAAGTTTAGCTCCACCTGAAAAGACTGATGAGGAAAGATCTTAGCAGCCTCTCTCTGCCTCTGGAGAGGACAGAGGCAGAGGAAGCCCAGCACCTTGGCTGTTGACAGGACTCTTCTGGTAGTCTGGGAGTTGGCTGTCTGCTGTAAACCAGCTGCATAGGTTCACTTGCAATGAGGGGAAATCAACAGGCATCCCTGGATGTTCGTACCGGTGAGTGGAACAGGGGAAGTGTAGGACCTATCTCGTTTAATGGACTGTAGCAGGAACAGGCAGCCAGGTTAGGTCTGATGCCTGGCTTGGAGTCTACCTACAGGTAGCTAGAGTCTGCATGAAGAGCGGCAGGCCCCTCCTGCTAATCCTCTGCTGCAACAGTGTTGTAGTGCTGTGCCTGTGCATTGTTTCCTTTGTCTCTATTTAAAGAACTGTAATTTACTGGAAAATATATTCCTGAATATTACTGTAATAACGCTCTTGAGTCTCTTATATCACTGGCCACAATCGAAAGGGCAAATCTTGAGCTACTGTAAATCACACTAGCTCCATTGATTTCAGTAGAGCTATATTGATTTACTGCTGCAGAGGATCTGGTCTGAAATATTTCTGTGGTATTGTGTGCATTTAGAGTTAGAAGATTTACAGGTTCTGTAATAAAGCTAAGAAGCCTCAGCATAACCATTCTCAATGGACAGTGTATTTCTTTGTCTTAGAGAGTATATAAACAATTAACTTTAGCAGCCCTAGTGGTGTAAAGTAGAAAAATTAATATCTGGGATAGTGCATTGATACTAGCTGCTATGAAACATCTTAATCAATGCTAATAGGAAAATGTTTCTTCATTTATGTGCATTATACTGACATATTCAGGATGTAGGGTCATACTGCAACTGCCTGGGTCTCAGAATCGGAAGGAAAAAGACACATTTCAATGGCATGCCTTATAATCAGATGTATTGTGTATAGCTTTTTATACTTCAGAGTAAATGCTTTTAATGATAATTAGCAAAGTTATTTGTGCAAAAAAAATATATGCTGGATGCAGTGAAAGGAATGAAACTTTAATTGTTGATAACTGGTTCACTAACAATTTTCAAAGGTCATTTCAAGTGCCATAATGAATTCTACTTAAAAGCTTGTTTGAGTGTATCCTTTTCTCTTTCTCAGCAGATGGAAAGAATTATTGTCATTGTTGTAGGGAACAGCAGTGCACCAGACTATTTTATCAGTACTTTAAAACGATTGGAGTGCAGATGCAAAGGTGTTAGTCACAGAATCACAGAATCGTCTAGGTTGGAAAAGACCTTGAAGATCATCTAGTCCAACCATTAACCTAACACTGACAGATCCCAACTACACCATATCCCTCAGCGCTATGTCGACTCTACTCTTAAACACCTCCAGGGATGGGGACTCCACCACCTCCCCAGGCAGCACAGTCCAACATCTAACAACCCGTTCTGTAAAGAAATGCTTCCTAATATCTAGACTAAACCTTCCCTGGTGCAACTTGAGGCCATTCCCTCTTGTCCTATAGCTTATTACTTGGTTAAAGAGACTCATCCCCAGCTCTCTGCAACCTCCTTTCAGGTAGTTGTAGAGGGCGATGAGGTCTCCCCTCAGCCTCCTCTTCTCCAGACTAAACAACCCCAGTTCCCTCAGCCACTCCTCGTACGACATGTGCTCCAGAGCCTTCACCAGCTTTGTTGCCCTTCTCTGGACACGCTTGAGTCATTCAATGTCCTTTTGGGAGTGAGGGGCCCAAAACTGAACACAGGAATCGAGGTGCAGCCTCACCAGTGCCGAGTACAGGGGTAAGATCGCTTCCCTGTCCCTGCTGGCCACGCTATTTCTGATACAAGCCAGGTTGCCATTGGCCTTCTTGGCCACCTGGGCACACTGCTGGCTCCTGTTCAGCCGGCTGTCAATCAACACCCCCAGGTCCCTCTCTGACTGGCAGCTCTCCAGCCACTCCTCCCCAAGTCTGTAGCGCTGCTGGAGGTTGTTGTGGCCAAAGTGCAGCACCCGGCATTTGGACTTATTGAAACTCCTACAATTGGCCTTAGCCCATCGCTCCAGCCTGTCCAGGTCTCTCTGCAGAGCCTCCCTACCCTCGAGCAGATCATGTCAGATGTTACAGTTACTTTTTTTTTCTAGCTTGAGGGCAAGATTATCTGACTTTTTGCAGCCATTTAGATAGTTCATCTGTTCAGAGGTATAATGCTCTGAGAACACGTACTGTAATTTTCTTTTATATTTTGTGAAGGATTAGCTTATGACCTCCTAGCAAATTTCTGCTTTTCCTCCTTACATTCAGATTAATTCTGCATTGTCTTCTTTGTCCTCCTTCCAACAGGTACCTATCTTCGATGACATGCCTTGTACAGTAGGACAATCTAAGGTAGTTAAATTTCAGGAGAAAGCTGAATTCTAACGAACAAGTGGGATCAGCAGAGATCATTTCAGGTGATAAAACATAAGACTTGTTCACTTTCAAGCTAGAAAAGCTGAGGTTAAAATGAACTATTTGAGTTCCAGATTTCTATGAACAAAAGAAAAAAAGAGAATTCATGTTGTTTGGACACCTGTATTACAACAGCTCTTAAGGACCATCATTACCCATGATAATATATGTTTACAGATGTTTCCCATGCTCCTATGAAACACAGCATGTGGAACAACATGAATTCCAGTTCTGACAATCTTTTTTCTAGTGCTAATTATTTAGAATGTAATTCTCTATCTACTAATATATTCTAAGATAACAGGAATGTTAAGTAATTAAGTGTGTGCATACTCCTTCAGAGACACAAAACAATAGTGTTTTTCCAGTGTTTAGTCTAGGATGTTTAGGATATACTGCATAAGGATGCCAGATTTAGATAAAACAACAGCTTAATTGGCAGTTAATTTCTACTAAAGAAGGTGGGCCTTCTCTCTCTTCACAGCTTTGCCATTTTCTCCCACACATTTTAACTACTTTTGCCATTCTTCTGACACTTCAACTAAGCCAAAAGAAAACTATTTGCCCTTCTCCTCCCGTCCACTGAGTTTTCTGTCAGCTTAGTGAGCTGAACTGGCACACATACTAAGTACTCCAGAAGCATAAAGGAACCATAAAAAAAGGAGAAAGGCAAAAAGACTATTTGGTCAGGAAGGGAAGGACAGTGTGTAGGATGGTACCACCTGTTCTGTAGATCAGGTTTTACACTGGCTAAACCTTTCTTATCTCACCACCCTACATACTTACATATTAAAGTTATCCAGATCTTATCCAAGCAAAGCCGATCGAAATTGCAAACGTTTGATGTATCTAAAATTAAGTCACTTTCACAAGATACCTACCTGTGGTTTTAGGCAGCTGTGACTAAAACCGCACTTTGGCCACAACAACCTCCAGCAGCGCTACAGACTTGGGGAGGACTGGCTGGAGAGCTGCCAGTCAGAGAGGGACCTGGGGGTGTTGATTGACAGCCGGCTGAACAGGAGCCAGCAGTGTGCCCAGGTGGCCAAGAAGGCCAATGGCATCCTGGCTTGCATCAGAAATAGCGTGGCCAGCAGGGACAGGGAAGTGATCTTACCCCTGTACTCGGCACTGGTGAGGCTGCACCTCGATTCCTGTGTTCAGTTTTGGGCCCCTCACTCCCAAAAGGACATTGAATGACTCGAGCGTGTCCAGAGAAGGGCAACAAAGCTGGTGAAGGCTCTGGAGCACATGTCGTACGAGGAGTGGCTGAGGGAACTGGGGTTGTTTAGTCTGGAGAAGAGGAGGCTGAGGGGAGACCTCATCGCCCTCTACAGCTACCTGAAAGGAGGGATGAGCCTCTTTAACCAAGAAATAAGCGATAGGACAAGAGGTAATGGCCTCAAGTTGTACCAGGGAAGGTTTAGTCTAGATATTAGGAAGCATTTCTTTACAGAACGGGTTGTTAGGTGTTGGACTGGGCTGCCCAGGTAGGTGGTGGAGTCCCCATCCGTGGAGATGTTTACAAGTCGGGTTGACATAGTGCTTAGGGATATGGTGTAGTTGGGATCTGTCAGTGCTAGGTTAACGGTTGGACTAGATGATCTTCAAGGTCCTTTCCAACCTAGACGATTCTCTGATTCTGTGATCTGAGATACTCAGACTATTGCCTGTATTGTCATGTAGTGTATTGTCATTTTGACTGAGTGTAGTATGGTGAGAATTCAGTGTGTTGTTGTTTTATTTATTAGAGCAATAGTTGCTGAAAAGTTGAATAATAATGGTCTTATGAAATGTGAATAGCAATGAGTGCTTTTCTGGATGATGTTCATGTAAAAAATGTTATGACTGATGTCTTAATTTAAAGATCTTAGGATCTGGGTAAAGAGCGTGATACCTTGTGTCCTGGAAATGGAATTTTAGTTGCAAATGTGTGATAAACAACATGAGGGCAATGAATGAGTTATAGCTGATCACAAAGGTGCAAAACAGTCCAGTGGAATAATGATTTAGAACAGAACAGAACTGGATTTTCTATTTTATGATATATTCTGCAATTTCATATATAGTTTTTATAAAATGGAACAAAAGAACAAAACATGAAAGAAGTCTGAATTGCTCTGGGTTAATAGGAACAAGTCTGGTAAAATTAAAATATCTCATTCCCATGTGGACCTTTATATTTTTGTCTTTATATTTATATGCATATAAGTATATATTTATGTTTGTGTGTATATATGCGTGTATGCATATTTAAAAGTGCATATTTTCTTAAAAAGTCTCCCAGCTTCAAAAATTGAAATGCTTCTTTTTGGAAGGCAAGTAACTCATATCAATGAAATATGTTGATTGAATTGAAAAACAATTTGGAAAATTGGTTAATTATTCAATTTTGTTCCAAAATATGTTAGTAAAAAATAGAACTCTGACCTTTTTGAATAATGGTAAATTGAAGAAAATAAATGTGCTCATCATGGGAGCAGGCTTTCCCTTATTTCTCCCTCTTGCTGGCCTCCTAAATGCCTTCATGTGTTTGGTGACACAACCTGGTATAAAGATGATAGCATGCAGAAATTTGCAACATAGCACATTAAACTTTAAAACTGTATTCATCTGAGACAAGGTAAATACCATCAGTTTTGTTTTTCAGTGTTTCTTTCATACTGTGCTTTTGGGCCAATATCACTCCATGGAAGATGCCACCCATACAAGTCCATGGATCCACAAAGTATCCAAGATCTGTTGGCAAGTATGCAAGACCTAGTCATTTTACTGCAGCCTGATTTGGACAAGCTCCCATCACTTCCTTGTTTGCTATTGCATGAACATGGAAGTGAAGAAATCTGTACACATCCCCCTCTGTCCTAAACTGTTTTTCTTTGAGAGCTCAGTTTGCCCATGGCATTGCAATTTTGAGAGAGTGCTGGCCAGGTGTTCGGTGTCTAAATCATTCTTTGTGAAGAGTGTTCATCAACTTTAGCAAGGTATTGGGGTTTTTCTCCCCCAAGGAAAAAATGAAAATATATGTGTCTTTGCATAAATGTCATGCAGTGTTGTTGGTTTTTATCTTTAAACAAATAAATATCTTCCAGAACTATGAAATGCATTTGCATTTTTTTAACCAGTATTGTAGCAGGACAAAAAATGAGATTTTTACATTGAACATGAATGTAATCCACTGTGTAAATATTGGCTATCTGCCATTTAGTTATCTTTTCCCAGCACCTTGCATGGTGAGTTAAGACTGCTAATGTGTGCTGGTCCTAATCCTACACTGCTAAAGACAGTATATATTACCTGAGGCCTAAAGGATGTTGAAGAAATATTTGGAAAATTCCCTGTGAAGCTACCATTAGTATTGTCCTCCTCCTTGTTTTTCCGTTATAATATTAGGCTGAAATCACAATGGGCTTTTCTCTTTACTTCTGAATTCTGTTTTCCAACAGTGTCTCCCATACTTTGGTTTTTGTGATTTGTACTGCCATGGAAAGTGGTCTAGCTGGCTCACGAAGTTTAAAAGAAAAATGTGCAAAGTGTCAGTCTCAGTGCCCGTGTTGATCTTGCAAGAAAGATGGGTGCTTGAAAATCGTTCTGTGATTGGAAAACATGGGAGCCCCTACATTAAAAGGCAGGAACAAAAAAATGCATAGAGCAACAGGTTAAAAATTTCAAGACATCAACAAACCCTTTCATTCCTTACCCAGAAACAACTGTGCAAGAACCTCTCAGGTCCCTGTAATAATGTTCCTGATGGCACTGCTGAATATCTTAAGAATAAAAATCATGTCTTTGGGAGGGGAGGGAAGTGGGGAAGAGAGGGAGAGGGGAGAACTGGTGTATAACGTAACAGCAATTTTTCCATCTCAAAATAATTTTTTCCTTCAGCTGAGAGCTGGCATTTTATCATTTCAGCATGTCATATTGTTACATTGCGCAATGATGTTATGCACTGAAATGTCAGTTTCACCTAAAAATTGAAAGTTATGCCACACACCCATTTTCAGCTAATAGGATGTCTGTTAGTTCATATAGCAGATTTCTAAGGCAATATGAAGAGATGAGCTTGTCTGAGTACTGTTATATATTATTCACATATCTCAAAATACACCTAGTTTGCCTTCATATTTTGAACTCAACACTTCCTAGATTAAAAATTTTTAAAGTTTTTTTACTAAAAAGGAGCAATATGTGTTTGTTTACTTAATCTATTAAAAATATTTTGTCTTTGTTCAGAATAAATGAGTGTGCTTTCTCCATTGTTCTATATTCCATAATTTAGTAAACAGGAATATGCATTGCTCCTTAATATTTATTTCCTGGAGTTGCTTAACAAATGTAGAAGGTGACATTGCATGATTATGTCTTATCCAATTCTGTGTATATTGGAAATGAGATCTGAACATGGAAAATCTTTTCCCTGGCAGCCTCCTTCATCCTTTTTCTTTTCCCTATGGCTAAGCTGTGTGAGGGCCCATCAGGAATTAGGGCAGCCCCAACCATTTATCACTCAAATGTTCAGTCAAGAATGAAATAAATCTATGGCAGTTTTGCTAAAAGGGAGTATGTAAAGCATGAAGGTTTCAGCTGTACTTCTTCATGTTCTTAGCAGTTTCTAAACTCATCTGAGGAAGACCATGGCTAATAAAGCTGCACCATTCCTTGTATTTTTATATTAGACTCAGTGCTAAGAATGTGTCAATTTTGTGGATCCAGTTTGGTCTAGGCTTTTGAATAAACTGTAAGAATATTTAATGCTTATGAAAATTACTGTGTAACTTTCTTGTAAAAATTCTTTAATGGTATGGTTTATGAGTACTGGAATAATTAAAGCAACCCCAGAATCTCCAAAAACCTATCTTTCAGTGCTGCAATGCAGAGGGAAGGAATAGGGCATGAAGATCATAACACAACTCAAACCATGGATAAAAAGCTATAGATCCTCCTCTCTGCAGGTTGATTGAAGCCTTGCATTTTCTCCTGTCATTTTGTGAGTAACTTTGCTTTCATTATCTTTCTTTTCCCCAATGTCCTCTTTTGTTGCACTGAGGGAATTAACTCATCTCCTTAAGGTAGTAGTAGTGAATCGAAATAGGATGGTTTGGTGTATCTGAGTTCTTTTATCAACAGAAGGTGTCTTTGTTTTTGATTTTTTTTTTCAGTGAAAATTGTTTTGGTTTCTTCCACAAACTTTCACCACTGCATTTTGGGGGTGGCAGCAGCAGGACTGGGTTCAGTGAGAAAGAACATAAGACACACTGATTGCCTGGACTGTTTCTTAGACAGTATTTTAGAATGCCATGTTGCAGAAACACAAAACCCTCTCTCTCCTCTCCTCGCCTCGCCTCGCCTCGCCTCGCCTCGCCTCGCCTCGCCTCGCCTCGCCTCGCCTCGCCTCGCCTCGCCTCGCCTCGCCTCTCCTCGCCTCGCCTCTCCTCGCCTCTCCTCGCCTCTCCTCGCCTCTCCTCGCCTCTCCTCGCCTCGCCTCTCCTCGCCTCTCCTCGCCTCTCCTCGCCTCTCCTCGCCTCTCCTCGCCTCTCCTCGCCTCGCCTCTCCTCGCCTCTCCTCTCCTCTCCTCTCCTCTCCTCGCCTCGCCTCGCCTCGCCTCGCCTCGCCTCGCCTCGCCTCGCCTCGCCTCGCCTCGCCTCGCCTCGCCTCGCCTCGCCTCGCCTCGCCTCGCCTCGCCTCGCCTCGCCTCGCCTCGCCTCGCCTCGCCTCTCCCTCACCTCTCCCTCGCCTCCGCCTCCGCCTCTGCCTCCCCCTCTCCCCCTCTCCCCCTCTCCCCCTCTCCTCTCTTCCTCATCTCATCTATTTTAATTTTTTTTCCCCCTGGAAAGTCATGCACAATGCAAGGTTAAATACACACATTACCAATATGGTTGGATCTCTTCACTATTGTAGAGCACAACTCAGGCAGATCAGTCAGTAGAACTGGCACCTTACAATGAGGATCCTTCAAAATCATATACATAATACATATATAAATTTTGACTGAAGTCACTGAAAAATATGTTTGTATGCCTTTGATATACAAATAAGATTCTGAAGATTGGATTTGGAAAAAAAATTTCTACACGAATGTCAGAACTCCATGTCTCTCCATGCAGGTTTAGTCTGAGATTTTTGGATGGGTAACTGCTTTAATTTTATATTTTTTTAAGTTATTTTTTCATTGAAGCAGGAAAGTACACTCACAAGTCAGTATTGTCTAACAGTGGTTTTGCACATTGCATCCTTGTACAGAGATGTAGAATATGGACCTTCATAAATTATTTTCTTACACCTGTATTTCAGCTCAGTGTTATCTTATTCCAAAGAAGGCCTTAGTGAACTTTGCATGGACTAAGGTACTACTGAAAATGAACAAAACGCCACCGTCTGTTTCTATGCTGCTTAGTCTTCATTCAGAGTTGATGGGGGGGCAAAAAAGGAATTGCTGTTTTACAGGCGATCCTGAGTTGTGGAGGTGTTGGTTTGTTTTACATTGGAATGAAATGTCAGCAGTCTGGAATGTCTGGCAAAGGCAAACGTTCCGTTTTGGTGCATCTGTCTGCTGGAGATCCTGAATACCAGATGGGTGCCTGGGCATCCGGGGAGCTGGAGAGCAATCTCAAGCTGCTCTACCAGCTGGCTGGGAAGCCAGAGCACAGACCAGTGGCGAATCAAGCAGCCAGCAAAAGGATAAGGCATCTGGCCAGGGGGACAATAGTGGAGTCTGTCAGGAAGCTGGGAGCTGGGCAGCAGGCAAGCTGGGCTGGAGCCAACCTTGCTCTTGGCCAGCTGGCCAGAATCCCTGCTTGCCAGCTTGATATCTCTCCAGATGATTGCTTGTCATCCTGCTAAAAGTCATGAGGCCATATTTGCAGTTTAGGAAAACTGGGGGCAAAAAGGTCTTATTTTGGGTTATTATTATTTTATTATTCTTGAAAGGCTAAACAGGGCATTTTCCAGCTTTTCCTCACTATATGAAATTTAGAGATTTGATAACTTTTTAAAAATGGCAATTAAGAGTGTGATGTAGGTCCAGTGCCACAACTTTGAGGAACTGTCTGTGTGTCCTAGTTTTGTCTGGGACAGATTTTCCTTCTTAGTAACTAGAAAAATGCTGTGTTTTGGATTCAGTAGAGGATTTCATATGAGAAGAATATTGATAATACACTGATGTTTTCAGCTGTTGCTAAGACATCAAGGACTTTTCAACTTCCCATGTCCTGCCAGTGTGCAGGTGCACAAGAAGCTGGGAGGAAGCAGAGCCAAAGCAATCGACCCAAATTGGCCAATGAAATATTCCATATCACGTAACGTCATGCTCAGTATATAGATGATGGTTGGCTGGGAAGCTCTCTCTTTTGGGCTTGCGGTTTTGGGATTTTCTCTATTCTGGGATTGCTAGCCAGGAATGGGCTGGGAATCGGTCAGCGAGTGGTGAGCAATTGTGTTGTGCATCACTCGTTTGTATATTCTATTATTACTATCATTATTATAATTATTATTTTAATTCTCTTTGATTTCAATTATGAAATTGGTTTTATATCAACCTATGGAGTCTCTCTACCTTTACCTCTTCAATTCTTTTCCCCATCCCCTGGGTGGAGGAGGGTGAGTGAACAGCTGTATGGCTGCCAGCTGGGTTTAAACCACAATACTGTTTTAAGTCTTGTAGGACTGGCCAACTGTAAATAAATTTCAGATAAGTTAGATCATTTTGCAGATCTAAGTGCAAAATAGCTTGCAAAATACAACCACAGATAATGGCTTAACATTACTTATCTTTCCAAGTACTTTCTGCTTTAAATTCTGAATGTGGGGTGAATGTGAATTTGAAAACTCTGTCATGAAAACATAAAATAGAAACTTGAGTGAAAATTGGTGCAATATTTTCATATTTCTGTTCTTTCTTTGGACAGTTCTGCTTTCTGGAAATATTTACATAAAATCACTGGTTGGGCAATATTTTTAAGTGGAAGCTTTTTTAATTAGACCTAATGGATGGAGTGAGGAAAAAAGGCTTATAAGCCCTTCTTGAGGTCTAAAATAGAATCAGTAACCTTGAAAGGTAAATACAATTTTAAATTCATTATGTAGCATGATTCAGGATAAGCATTAATTGACTAGTCAGCAGTCCATATTCAGCTGCTTGAACATTTGTGGAGAACACACTCGAAAAGCTACAAACTCAGCTGAAGTGAAACCACATACGCTTCCTATCTGCAAAATGGTTTTGGTAGTACTTAGCAAATTCCATTTAAGAGTTTTCTTATAATATTAGATTTTAAACTCAGCCTTGCACCTGGAGACTACAGCTACAGCTACCTAGATCATTCTGTATGCATGGGAAAGTTTAGACTGAGGCAGATCGAGATTTCTTTCGAGTGTAGAACCCAAATCTTAGAGACCTGTGGCAAGTTTTATTAATCACTCTGCATCCTGCTTCATAACTAATACTTACAGTTTAAGAATAACTGCTTTTCTTTGTCCCTGCTGCGGACTGGAATATGAAGATATGTGGTGGTGCACACTGTGCATGCAAGGGTAGTTTCTGTTTTAACCCTCCACATGTGTCTGAAGGTTCTCTTTTAACATATGACAACCTGAAACACAAGCAGATGCCAGACACTACATATTGTAGCTTTGCTGCAGTGGTAGTGTGAGCTTATAGGGTTAATACCACTGTTGTATTTATCATCTACTCGTGTTCAATTTTATTATTATGGTGATGTGTAAATTTAATAGCGAGTTTACTTGCAGCCTGTTTGTGCTAGTCATTTAGTATATTCTTCACATGAAACAGGAAAAAAAAGAAATCTAATCCTGTTAAAATCTGGAGCCCAGCAATGCAGGACAGTCATTTGCAGCTGATGATTCAAAACAAGTTTGCTGCTCCAGCATGGATGATGACAATCTTTTTGTCTGGTTTGGTAGATACGCTAGTTTGACCAGAGCCATCTGCCAGAGTGATTGACATGAGCAGTCTCTCAGGGCAGCAAAACAGCCCTGCTTGCTCTGTCTCTCTCAGCAGCTTGGAAAGTCAACTTTCTTGCTGCCGAGAAGCAGAGCACTGTGGGAGCAGTAGATACTGTTTGAACCAACAAGGGGAAACATATCCCAGTGAGAGTTCTGGATGCAGGACCAGCAGGCAGAACAGGTCTGGCTTTCCAGGACTCACATTTTGACTGTTCCTCCTCCTTTACCCACTGACCTCTTATCTTAGGATGGCTATGTTCCACTTTATCTCTTCTGAGAAGTCATGATGTGGCTTTGAGTTCAATCATGACAAAACCAGCTGAGTGACCTGTGAATAAGTGTTACATAGTTGAGTTATACTGTTGAGTATACGGCTGAGTTAGGTTTTGTCCATATGACTTCATTAAGACAGAAATGACTGCCACATATTTTGACCTGTTAGGTTGCTAAAGGCAGTGCTGTAATAGCTGAGAAAATACAAAGTGTGACTTCTTCATCTTACGTATATTTTAGACCAATGTAGTAAGAAATAGCTTGCACTATTGCAGGTAGAGGGGTAGCCTGCATACATGTTCTTAAGTGTTTGAAAACATCTGACACATCTTTCTAATCAAGAGAAAAATATGTTAACTGGACTGGAAGCAGTTTGTGGCTTATTTGACTAAAAAATGCAGTCATTAACATGCAAATGAAATATATTAGCCTTTCTTTTGTTATTAGCATAAATAGTATACTGGTTTCAGTTACAAAGAAGTGGCACAGCAATATTGAAAATTTTGTGGGATGTTTAAGGTAAAATGCAGCATATATAAGGATAAGTAAGGACTAGCAGACTGAATGAGGTAAAGCAAAGTTCAAATGACAGGCAGGTATTTGATATCCCAAGGTAGAGGTTTATGTTTGACTCATTTCTACTCTAATCTATGCCTTTGAAATCCTTCCTGGTACTGCAGTACAAGGCATGAAAAAAATCTAATGCAAAATTAGTCCAGTACTTTGTGTGTTCTAACAATGTTCTCTGTCATTGTTTTGGGTTTTTCTTTTTTAAACTGCTTAAGGTATATGATGGTTAAATAAAAAATTATACAATCCAAGATAGTAAAAGTAAAATCAAGAACAATCCAGGTATGTTTTTCAAAGCTGGCTACAAATCTTTGGCAAGGTTAGTTCAGTCAGTGCAGAAAGTTCTGACTGGGCCTCCTACTAGTTCACTATCAGGTGTATTATGTATAAGAATTCAATATTTGGTATCTATTTGAAGTTCTACAATTAAACTCAGGGTAGCACTCAAGGAAGAACCCTATTGCCTGTGCAGGAACCCAAATATAAAAGATAACTTCCTGTTGCTTATGTGGCTATTTGAATTAAAGACTGTAAGTGACAAAACAAAAAAAGCAGGTTGCTTTCAGCCCTGATCATGACCTTTCACTATTCGTATCTGTTTTAATTCAACACCTGTTTTCTTTAACATGTGTTTCTGGTTATATTGTACTGAGCAGGTGTGGATTTTTTTAGGATCTCAGTAAGAAAGACACGATCACTCAAAGATAGTTAACTAATTTATCAAGTAAATGGTGGAAACTATAGAAAAGGTGATAGCAATCTTACATTGTTTCTGATGAGCAGAGTTCCTGTCCCCAGCTCAGAGTCCTCCTGTACTCTTATGGGGTCTTGCTCACAACACAGATTTATTGATTACTGATAGCAGTCAAATCCAGAATGTGAATTTAGAGAGGCTGTTGGACAATATGCTCCCACTCCCTTATCTCAATAAAGGTATAGTTCCCAAACCAGTGCATATAATATTTCAAGTGGACAAGACTATCCGTATAATTATGATTGAGTGAGTATTGAATATATGCACTTTGCTTAACTATGCACTGATGACTTCTACATGGATTAATTATTCTATAGAACAGTTGCAGAGTATCCGTGTTGCAGAGGCATGCACTTGAGTAATCATGGATACTCTGTCATAGGTGGTTGGTAAACGCTCATCGACTATTCAGTGTGAAATCTGTATATGTGGGAAGGAAGCAAGTATGTGGATCACAATCTCTTCATTCAATAGTCTTCTGGCTGCACCACTGCATGGGTGACCTGAGAATGTGGGGTTATTTGAGGTTGAGTGAAAAAAGGAATTGCAAAATTAAGACCCCAAGGAAAGTGATTTTGCAGGTGTCCTTCCTCGTATGACATAGTTCTTTTTATGATATGTCTGTTGTCGTGCAAAAGAAAGGTGACTGTTCTGATGGGTATACAATCATTTAGGATTTACTAGGAGAAATTCATTGTCTTAAATTCACACTGTTTAAGCAAATGAAGTACAGACTTTGCATCACTCATGATAATGGAAGAAAAAATGATTAGGTTTGAATTGAGCTTTTGCAATATGGTGATATTTAACATTAATTAGATATTATCCATTGCATTAGAAAGTACTGCTGTTTTGTGTGAGATCAAAAGCATGACATCTGCATTGTAATACAGCTGCAAAACATGCTTCTTATATTATGGCTGAAGTGATATTTTCCTTTTCTTTCATCTATTGTTTAAATGTGGATGATACTCTTCATTCTGAAACATACATAAAAATGAAGAAAAAAGCGCAGCCAGTATGTAAAGCTAAAGTCATCAAAACTCTGTTAAGTCTGTGATCTTTATATCATTAACTAACTGAAAGTTTTCTAATCTTGAGATTATTTATGACATAATCCTTCTGTGGGGCTATTGAATTTTTTTCAAATGATTAGTTTTAAGTATGTGTTTTCAGGATATGTTCTTCATGCTGGTTTTAGAGTCAGGTTATTTGATTGTTGATTGTGGTGACACAAGCAGCAGTTTTACTAAAACATTTTTATTGACTTGATCTGTTCATCTGTGAATTCATTTCAGTAGTGTACATGCTTTATTTGATAATCAGGAAGCACTAGAGTAGTTTTACAGTGCTCTGATTAATTCATCAAGGACAGTACTCCATAATGGAGACCTAATGGAGCATTGAGCACCCAGCTCTGTGCAGCATATGAGTGACTTGCATTTGACTTAAGCAAAAATAATGAACATTCATCACTTCTCAATATGTGACCATTAGGGAACATCTCATGATCACCTATTCTCCTCCCCACTACATTTTTCAATGTTACCTCATTATTATATGGACAAATGTAAATTACAGACCTCTCCTCTTCCCCAATATAGTTCACGTGATGGGAAAATGACTGTATGGTGGATTATATGATAGGTGCTACCCATAGCCAGAGGCTTCCTCAGGAGAAGGCTCATGCTTTCATACACTGGCATGGTGCAGCAGCTTGTCATGGGCTTCCTGAACCTGCAAAGTAGGAATGCCAACCCAGCACAAGATGATGTGCTACAGTGGTAGTAAAAAGTGTGCCATGGCACAATACTCAAAGACGGGAAAGTTATGGAGCAAAGAGGACACCTCACTTAGTTGTTCTTCCTGGTAAGGAAACAGAAGTATGAAGTCCAGTATAAAGTCAAGTGTACGTATATGCATGTGGAATTTGTGCTGTACAGATTATTTTAACCTATCAAATATATGTTTTAAGGTAAAAAGGGGGGAAAAAAACACCATTGCAAATGCAATTTATGTCTGTGCAGAGAGACAGCACAAGACGTGTACATCACCTATAAATCTGAGTGACATGTATGCCTTTGTGGTTTTTTGTATATTGAAAGGCATATAAAAAGAGCATAAACTTGAAACTGGATTTTGGCCAGGAACACAAGCCAATGATACTTCTGAAATATGATGCATTTTTGCTGTCATTTGGTTTTAATGCAGATCTAGTACTGTCTGCAGGATTTCTAAACTTCAGATTAAGCTCCTTTTTCATCTGAAGTACAGTATTTCTAAAAGCAGCTACTAGATTTAATTATGTTCATTAAAGTAAGATTCGGAACTATAATTCTAAGAGCTATTATGAAAACTCTTCAACTTTTTTACATGTTTGGTTTTATGATGCAATTAAACATTGGCTGTGAATTTTATTGTCATCCCATGTAATGTTTTGCCATTTTAAAACAAGCTTATAATTAATGTGGAAGTAAAGACATGTGAAGTAGATGATCAAAAATATAACATAGTACCTATAAATCTGAAGGTGTTTACCATCTGCAAGCATATCTGTACTATTTCTCTGGTTAGATGTATATAACATATGTTGTTTTTAGAATATATTGATCATAACTAGTCATTCATATAATGCGCAAAATAGCACAGTATCTGGAGTTGTGAAAAAACCATGTTTCCAAAGATTTCATGACTACTAATTTTTTACGAGATGGTGGTGCAGGTGTCTGCGTGTTTTTACATATTACATGGAAAATATTTTTTGGTATTAACTTAGCATGTAAATAGCTTATGACTGGAAGAACAGTCAGGGTAGTGTTTCTATCTTGGATGAAGATTCTCTACTGTCAAATAATTTTGTTGGACTCGGGCCTGTTCTTTCCTTTGGAGCATCTGCTTGACTACCTGGGTTTTGGTTTTTTGGGTTTTTTTTTGTTTGTTTGGTTGGTTTTTTTTCCCTGCCACTAGCAAGGATTTTTAAAGCTTTATCCTGATATCAAACTTAGCTAAAATTGGCCAACAAAGTCAAAAGCTAAAGGAGAAATGGATGACAGACCTATGATCTGTATGACTACCTAAGTTTTTGTTCTGTTTGCCTCAGTGTGTAGCAGAGACATTACTGATGCTTTCACATTTCTTGAGCTGCCTCATCCAATCCTCCTTCACTTGTGTATCTGTGCATGCATAGTTTCTTGGTGTGGCAATGGTTAACACAGGGGAATGCTTTTAGCTCCACTGAAACTCATGTGGCTTAGTGTGAGGGCCTGTCTACACACAGCTTCCTGCAGATGTGTCTTTCCTTTCGTCCAAGTACCCACTGACTTTAGTTTCATCTTTTTTTTTCTGTTGCATTCACAGATTGTCACCTCATTCAGCTATTGATCTCTTCTTTGATACAAATTCACTCAACACTGCCATCCCTGACTTAAAACGATTTCCATGGGGGAATCTTGAATCTATTGCTTTGAACTTAATTGACTTTTAAATTGAATTGAAGGAAGGAATAAAGTTCCATTTCTATTTTAGCTGGTTTGGTTCTTCTGAGCTAAAAGGAGAAAGATAATTTCTGCCGTCAAAACAGGCAGACATGATGCTGAATGCACATGAACTGTGTTGTCATGTACATAGGTTCTATTTTACAGTTTCTTCATCCTAATATTGCTCTGCCCCTACCTGTTCAAAGTTGTTTAGGAAGTCTGGTAGTTTCTTTGTCGAATTCTCAGCTATTGCTTTGCAATTCTGTTCAGAAGGTCATGCTGTATGTCTGAAATCCTACAGCATGTGGCGTGAGTAATTTCCGTCTTGGACACAGTGGGGTTTCTAGGTACAGCTACCTTCTCTTAGGCTTTCCTAGAGGGAAAAGCCCAGAGCACTGCAAAGGTTAAGTGAGCTGGCCTTTGGGGCACAGCAGGAAGCTTTCCAGTCTGTGTTTGTCTGTTAACTTCTGTTGAAAATAATCCTGCTCGTTGTTCTTGTTAGCTTCTCATTCCTTGAAGTTTGAAATAATTGTACTTCAGGCACAGACAAACATTTAAAGTGGCTGTCTGGTTGGCTGAGGTGGCATTGATTATATGCTCTGCCATTATCAGAAAGTACAAATTTAAGAACCTTACTCTAAGATGCTAGCCATTTTGGCTACTAGCCATATCCAGCCTGGTATGGCCAGTACAAAACTCCATCTGGTGATCATTTCAGCAGTCCTTCAAGTTGAGGCATTTGCTTTTCATAAAAAGAACTGTAAACATCTAGCTGTTTTGCAAATTACAGCAAATTTCTCGGTTTCTGTGGAGATATCACAATTCAGTTATGGCAAGTAATTATGGTGGCAAAATTATATGTATGTAGCAACTGCTGTATTAGGAGGCTAAACCACTTCCTTCTTTTTAATATTTCTTTTACTGCTTTTAGTATTTCTGTGGAAGGGATACCTGAAAGAGCATGTTCTGGACCCAACTGTGGAAGTGGCAGTAGCTTCCACAGCAATGGAAATCTTGTACCAAAATTCACCTGACTGCCCTTTGGTGGTCAGTTTTATTGATCTGCTTTGTTAGGGGTTAAGTCTGAGGTTTTCAGTCTTTTATCTGTGGTATGCAGAAATCTGTAGGCCATATTCAAAGTTGTCAGTTGTATTAAATTTGCAGGACTAGATTCCACAGTTGTCTTGGAAAATATTTAGAGGTCTGTAAGCTGACAAAAGTTGAAAATCATTGCTTCACAAATGCAACTCCATCATATAAGGAGAAACCCATTGTTATTTGACTAGAGAGCACTCCGACTGATCTCCTTTTGTACTGACAGAAATCATAGAATCATAGAATCACTTATGTTGGAAAAGGCCCTTAAGGTCATTGAGTTCAACTATAAACCTAACACTGCCAAGCCCACCAATAAACCATGTCCCTAAGCGCCATGTCAGCACATCTCCAGGGATGGTGACTCAACCACTTCCCTGGGCAGCCTCTTCCAATGCTTGACCAGACTTTCAGTAAATACATTTTTTCTAATATCCAATCTAAACCTCCCCTGGTGCAACTTGAGGCCATTTTCTCTCATCCTATTGCTTGTTACATGAGAGAAGAGACTGACACCCACCTCACTACCACCTCCTTTCAGGTGGATGTAAAGAGTGATAAGGTCTCCCTTGAACCACCTTTTCTCCAAGGTAAACAACCCCACTTCCCTCAGCCGGTCCTCATATGACTTGTCCTGAACAAGGATTACTTTATTCTGTATGCCAAAACACATCTCAACATATTTTATATATCCTAGGTGGTACCTATAAACAGAAATATAATCAATATGGTAATTCCAGTATTATGATAATGAATAGTCAGTGAAGAAGAGATGCAATGAAGTGCAGTTTTCTTTTCATCTTGACCTTTATCCATTCAGTTGATTGGCATCTATAAATACAGACAGAATACTGACAATAATAAAATTTGAGATAGGTCCATCAGAATAAAAAATGGTACTAGTAGTATAGTATGAGCTGTAAGTAATCAAGACCAGCATCTGTAAATCTTATGTGGTACTATCCATGAGAAGAAAGATTACTAAAAATTACGGATGGATTTTTTTTTTTTCTTCTCTTTTCTTAGTGTTGCTAGTGAGTTGTAATATGAACAAAAGTTAGCTGAGTACCTTTTTATTCATTAGTTATGTCTGACAGTTATTCTTTGCAACATCTGATCAGGTGGTGACACAGTTCATGAAATAAAGAGCTTGAAGTTTAAGCAACTGATTGTAAAACCCACAGAATTAATTGCTGGATATTCAGAACAATATAGGTTTAAAAACCCCAATGATATCGCAATCTATGTAATGTAGCAAAGTCAGAAAAAAATAATTCTCTTGTGAAAATAGCAGAAAAATTGAGGGTAGGAAAAGAAGTGGCAGATATACCAGGAGTGGCATCAGGTTTATTTTACTGGAATAAGTACAAATTCAGAACCAAGGCTTTGTATGGCGCTGCTGATGTTTGCTGCAGATATACACCACTATAGGATTAAGAGGTCTGAAGGAATCTCTCTTCTTTTTGTAATCTACCCTGTCCTTCCTATTCCCTGTCTTAATTATTTAGTCTTCAGACTTCTTCAGACTTCTCCCTTTTTCCTCCATATTCCTGCCTCTAAGATACTTTCTTTGCTTCAGAAAACTCACTAGGCTCATTAGACATACATGCACCATTTGCTTGCATCCTCAGTAAGTGCCTTGGAAGACAAAATAAGACGGATGAGAACTGAAAAAGGTGCTGAAGAGGATTTAGAGTTGAATTTAAGCTTTCTGCTACAACATTGAATAAGCATCCACTTGTTCATGCTCCAAAAAACCTCTGTATTTTTCTCAAATCTCTGCTTTTTATGGCATCTAAAACTCTGTAGAAAGGAATGGTAAACATTAACTCTTTTCTTTGCCAGGCCTCTTGATGTGCCCCTCTCCTCACTCCCACCTTTCATCTTAAGATGTGGGGAACAAGGCCAACTTTCTGGTGTCCTCACGAGGTGCAAGAGGGTCACTGGGAGGCTAACTCCAGGGTTTAAAAGCACTGAGATTTGGAGAAAAAACACAGAATGGAGAATTTCCTGCCCTTCTTTGTCCTATTTCTCAGATTCTTTACAGAAGTGTGATTTCTATCCCAGCAGTTACCGCCTCTGGGTTTTTTGTTTTCCAGTTGTAGCTCTGGAACTGCTGATGAGCCAAAATCTTCCTAGCCGCTCCTAGTAATGCAATCTGTTGTTTATATTTAAAATTATTTTAATTGTCTAATTAGCATTTAATCACCTAAACTTGGTCTTGTGTTCTGAGTTTTGATGAGTTGTGTAATATTCATTTTTGGTCTCACTTTCCTTCCGGTCTTTCCCCTACATGTAGGCTGAGAAAGTGTTTAAAATGTGCTGAAAACTTCTGTTTCCTTTCAAAACCATTTAAGTATCTTCAGCTACTAACTGAATTTAAAATTTCAGTAATAGTATTCTTTTTGAACACATAAAAATCAGATCTGAACTGGAGAAAGTCAGATTATTACTACAGTAATAATATAATATTAGTGATTTGGTCATGGTTAAGTAATTAGTAATTAGTAGTCTAGTTATAGTTGAAGATAAAATAAAGGGAAGGACTGGGACAAAGTATCTTCCCAAAGCCAACTGACAAGGACTAAGAAGGTTTGGCCGCAGGATGTTGGCTGAGGACGGATAGCTTGTCATGGAGCATATCTATATTTTGCAGTTACATAATTCAGCCTAATAGTTCTGGTAACATACTGAGTATGCATCCCATTAGGATAAAATCGATTCACATGCTGTTCCTTGGTTGTGGACAAATAAAAGAGGAAGAAAGACATCATAAACCCAAGTAAATGTTGTTTATTGAAATAAAGTATTTTAGTTTTCTGGATTTTTTTTACTGCTTTTGTTCCAGATTATACATTGGAGCACTAATCAGACTGGTTGGGACAGAGGAGTTTCCTCACCAATCAATTGTGCAGAGATGACTGTAGGGAAAGGTCAGGCTATGTCTGGAGCCCATGCTGGTGCAGGGAACCACTCACTGTCCATTTGACCAGGAAACATGCTTAGAGGCCCATGTGACATGTCCATTATGTTCCTGAGTCTCACAGGGCTTCCAGCAGCACAGAAGGAAGGGGTTGTAAAAGCCATCTCCTGCCTGAGCTGAGAGGTAGCTTATAGTCCCATACCAACTAACACTAATGCTGCCCGTGGATGAGTGCTGCTCCTCCGCTGTTTCAGTTCAAAGCTAGGTAAGTGAACCTGCCTTTGATTTCGAGTGACATAGTTGGTTTTAGACCAAAAATGCACAAAGAAGGAAGCTCTCCCAGTTACCATTACTCTTGTCTAGGAGGCAGTAATGCCAAATGAGAGCTGACTCTGTGTCCCATCCCTCCCTTTCTCCCTGACTCTTGCATTTCCTCCCTCTTCCCCTCCCTCCCTCCCTCCTGTAGGGTGCCCGCTTTTGTCTAGTCTGGCACTGCAGAGGGAGAGCGTTACCAGCCTCAAGATCAAACTGCTCATTGCACCCTGAATTTATACCTTATTGTATCTATGTTGCCATAAACGTTCTTTGACATAAGGGGTATTTGCTATTATTAAAAAAATAAAAAGAACTGTAAGGGCTTAAGAGCACTGATTTTTAGTTGAGTGCACTAGTGTAAGGCAGAAGAACAATGGTGTATCTAGTGAAATATACTGAAAGATGTCATGCAATGGTTAAGGCCACTGTTACTTCACTACCTGTAATAGCAATTGCAGTCTGTAATCATTACCTCAGCAGAATAACTCGCTTGTTACTCAGGGTAATTGGTTATTGGTCATAAACTTTACCATAAACTAACACTCTAAAAGCATCTAGACGAAAGATATTGTTGACAGTTGCTGGGCAACTTGCTATTAAATTCAAATAACCAATGAAAGCAAGAAAGGAAGGATAAAACATGTTTTCTAAATGAGAATAAGAAGAATGCTGATTAAACATTATGACTGTCAAACCTGATAATCTTTTCTTAGGGACAGACTCTGTCTTAGTCATACTGGAGTGAAGCAATTGAAGTAAAAAGAGTAACTTTGAATTAAAATCAGTGCAAGGATTTGATTCCTCGGTGTTTTAACTGTTAATACTACTACCACTGGACCTGTTTACATAATGTCTAGAATTCCCTTTTCCCATTTTGTAATGTCTAATTTTGAAAGGTTTGGAAAAGAAATAAAGTGTAATTTGTCTTATACTGCAGAATATGTATCAGATTCTACTGCTTATATTAATTGTAAAAAGATGGGATATCAGAATATATTAATCCCTTTTTTAAAAGCAGTAGGTGAAAATAAGAAGAGCGGAATGCATTGCAGCATGCATCATAGACATCTGTATGCAAACCTAGAGTTCATACATAGAATAGTATATTGGTCTCAAAATGGTGGTAGGAAGAAATGGTATTATTATCTTTTTAGAGATGATTGTAGACAGAGAAGGTGCCTTTAATACAGACAAAGATATTAAAATGAATCTTTCAGTAGATTTAGTCTTAACACAGAAACTTGATTTTAACACAACATTTGGAACTTAATCATCTCTCATAGTGATTTGGAGCTCAGTAGCAAGATACATTTTGTACAAACTTCACTTTTCATTATACATTATTAAAGATAACTAGATTTCTTTTTCTTTAATTCTGGTAAAGCATTCCCCTGCAGGACCCTTCACAAGCTTCTGGCTTGTTTTTTTTTAAGCTGCTGCATGAATGCCCAAGTTATCTGTGTCAGAGAAGAATTGCAGTACTGTCTCTAGCTTTGTATCTTTAGTCATTGTCTTAATCTGTAGGTCTGCTGTCTCACACCCTTCTCAGTGTTAGGAATATTGTGATCCAAACACTTATATCCTGTGACTAATACTGGTTCCAAAACTCTCAGTATCTGATGGGCAGTCTGGGTTTCGTTTATGCCAAAATATATGACATGGTTTATGTCTGGGTTTGATATATGACTTCAAATGTAGTCTTTACAAAGGTTTGAAATTGAGTTACCATTTTGGGGCTGGGAGGACGTCCTGATCCAATGTTGGAGGAGGTTTCAATATGATCCCAAGAGCAAGATTAAGACACAAATGAGGTTAAATGCTGTACACCTAAAACAGGTTTTATTATTAAAAGCGATGAGTGGTAGCGATAGGACAGAACACAGAAGTCAAGCAAGCGTCCAGAATAGAGTCGCAAGAATATTCATCACCATGGATCCAGCAGTGTCACATTGATCCTCATTCTTCAGTTCTTCAGTGGTGGGTGCACACACAACAAAGTTCTCTATTGCCTTTTAAGCTCATTTTTTCAGCTGATTTGCATACTAGACAAAGAGAGGGAGGTATTCCATGAACTCATTTCCATAAGCAATTGAGTCGGTGGTCATGCTTGCCCTGCCCACCTTTGTTTTTGCCTCAGTTCCCACAGATCTGCTGACTTCATGATTCATCCCACAAAAATCTGCAATCCTCTGGCTTCTGGGGCAAAAATGATCACCTCTTATCAGTTCTTATCACCTCCTCACCGGTGAAGTCACAAAGTCGTTTGCAAGGTATGTATGGCATCTGGCATACTCAATAGAGCCACAAAGTATTGGACTTACACAATGGAACCAGTGATCAATGGCCCTTCTGCTTGATGAGAAGCACCTGATTTCACTCAGTCCACATTTCCCTCTCTTTGAGGTTTATCTAAAGAGTTTGTCAATACAACTACAAGGGAGTGGGAGGGTACATCCTTTGATACGCTTCTGCTTCCTTGGGTGACATTCCTTAGATTAATTACAATGGTAATTGTAATAGTTAGCTGGTCCTTGATGAATAGTCAAGGCATTACTGACACCGCTCTGTGACTCAAAGCACACACACAAGCAAGCTCTAAGATAATCATTTGACATTTCAGTCTCTCCCAGAGGGGAGGAGGGGAGGAACTACAGAAATACAAGAACAGAATACCTATATATGTATTTCTGCTGAGAAGGAATATCATGCTTGACTGCTCTGTAGGCCATGGAGTCTTCTCAACCTCGTGTAGTTCTATATGCTTCACATTTTTTCCTCCAAGTCTTTCAGACTTTTCTGAAAACAGCTTTTTTTTTTCTGTACGCAGCTAATCCTGTGGTAAAATAATGACAAGTAGTACCTTTTCTTTTGAGCCCTTTTGTTCCTTTGAGTCTTTTGAGCATTTATGTTCTGACACTACTATTTTGTGTCTTTGCCAGGTATGCTCAAATACTGATAGATTTTAACAGATTTTCTGATAGTCTATGCACATACTTATAGACATATTTGCACCATTTCCCTCTCACTTTAGTAAAAAGAAACTTAGAGAGCAGAGTAATAACACTAGAAGTTAAAAAAACAAACTAAAATACTAAATTATACATATTTTAAAATCATTTAGTATGCAATGAGGATTTAAATATCATATATCATATTTACATGTAATACAACTTTCTTTCCTTATTTCCCTTTCCCCATCAAGTTGAGTAACAGCTTATTAGAAGGGAAGTAGCATGTATAAAACTCAGTAATACAGTCAAATGTCAGTACATGAGCTGGATAAAGAGAACAGCCCCATGAGTATACTTACAAGTAAATTAAAATAAGAACATTGTGTGATTTTAACCAAAATGGTTATTTTAGATACCTGAGATCTGTGAAAATTGCAATGGGAGGTAATACTGCTCCAAATTATGTCATCTTTCATTCAGAATGTGCTGTTAATTATAGCAGCACCTGTTACACTGTACTTACTCTTATGTCAGCATTTCCAATGAGCATGCTCTATTTAAATTAATTCTTTCGTGGCTGAAAACTATGTCCTGATTGTATTTTTAGTGTGTTTTTGACACAAATATTTTTGCTATTACTGTTTGTTGAAGCAAAACACACACTTTTTATAAACTCATTAAATCCACGGCCAGAAGGGCCCTTTGGATCATATAGTCCAATATTGTGTTCTCCCACCCAAATATTCCTATGTCTAACCTGTAACTGCTGGTTATATTTTCTAGAAAATATTTTAAAAGGCATAAGGAATTCACCCAGAGGGTAACGTAAGAGATTACTCAGAAATAAAAAAAATAATTACTTAATTTAAAATGTTAGTCTTGCTTCTGGTTGGAACGTACCTGGGCTCTATACCAGCCACTGGATCTTGCAGTTTATTTGCTTACTTACTTGTAGACTCTTTATTTACCAACGAAAACTATTTTTCCAACTGTTTGCACATCCGGATTCACTAGGCAGATTTCTAGATATGAATCACTATTTCAATTCTTATATCCACCTACCAGGCACATGCCCCCTTTTAAATTTCCTAATCTTATTCTTAAAAGTTGTAGGTCAGACCTTGAGACAATATCACAGTAATGATCTAGCTTGGTGATTCTTAAATAGCTACAAAAGTCTTTGTGAGCAATAACCAGGGAAAATCTTATTTGTGGGTGCATGTTATCATCTATCCTTCTGGTTGCAGGGTCTGATAAGGGAAGAAACAGAAAGACCCAGCAGATAAATACATGGCTCCAAGCCTGGTGTCACTGGCAGAATTTGGGGTTTTTTGATCATGGGTTGGTCTATACCGGCTGGCAATAGATGGGACATACCTGGCTCAAAGGGGGAAAAGGATCTTTGCACAGGAGATAGCAGGGCTTATTGAAAAATCTTTAAATGAGATTTGAAGGGAAAAGGGGAGAAAACCAGGCTCTCTAGAATAAGCCTGGGGGCGACATGCCAATGTTTGAGGGACAGTGTGCTAGCGACGTCCTTTGATCTGCCATCTCAGTGGAGGTAGGGGATGGAGATCCATGCAGAAGAAAAGATGCAAGGGTTATTGATGTGTAAGAAAATATGGAAGGCGCGGAAGAAGGCTGTCCCCATCTCCCAAAAGATGATCCATGGCAAAGAAGACCAGCCCAGCTGAACACAGTGCTTTGGCTGGAACTCAGGAAAAAAATGAAAGTTTATGACCCTTAAAAGAAGATGCAGGCCACTCAGGAGGACTACAAGGATGTTGTGAGGTTATGCTGGGAGAAAATTAGAAGGGCCAAAGCCCCACTAGAACTTAATCTGGCCACTGTCACAAAGAGACAATAAAAAATGTTTATATAAATCCATTAGCAACAAAAGGAGGGCTAAGAAGAATCCTCTAGTGGAAGTGGAGGGAAACATGACAAAGGATGAGAAAAAGGCTGAGGTAATTAATGCCTTCTTTGCCTCAGTCTTTAATAGTAAGACCAGTTGTTCTCCAGATACCCAGCCTCCTGAACTGGAAGACAGAGACAGGGAGCAGAATGAAGCCCCCATAATCCAAGGGGAAAAGGTTAGCGAACTGCTACACCACTTAGACACACACAGGTCTGATGGGATTCACTCAAGGGTATCGAGGGAGCTGTTGGAAGTGCTCACCAAGTCAGTTTCAATCATTTTTCAGCGGTCCTGGCTAACCAGGGAGGTTTCAGTTGACTAGAGGTTAGCAAATGTGACACCCATCTCCAAGAAGGGCCAGAAGGAGGACCTGGGGAACTACAGGACTGTCAGTCTGATGCTGGTGCCCGGACAAGTTGCGGAGCAGCTCGCCTTAAGTGCTATCACAGAGCACATGCAGGACAACCGGTGGTCTGGCCCAGTCAGCACAAGTTTCTGAAAGGCAGGTCCTGCTTGACCAATGCAATCTCCTTCTATGACAAGGTGACCCTCTTAGTGGATGAGGGAAAGGCTGTGGATGTCGTTTACCTGGACTTTAGTAAAGCCTTTGACACTGTTTCCCACAGCATTCTCCTGGAGAAACTGGCTGCTCGTGACTTGGATGGGCGTACCCTGCGCTGCATGAAAAAGTGCCTGGATGGCCAGGCCCAAAGAGTGGTGGTGAATGGAGTCAAATTCAGTTGGCAGTTGGTCACAAGTGATATTCCCCAGGGCTCAGTATTAGGGCCAGTTCTGTATAATATCTTTATCAGTGATCTTGATGAGATGTTTGAGTATACCCTCAGTAAGTTTGCAGACGACACCAAGCTGGGCAGGAGTGTTGATCTGCTTGAGGGTAGAAAGGGTCTACAGAGGGATCGGGACAGGCTGGATCAACGGACTGAGGCCAATTGTATGGGATTCAGCAAGGCTCAGTGCCGGGTCCTGCACTTGGGTCACAACAACCTCATGCAGCGCTACAGGCTTGGGGAAGAGTGACTGGAAAGCTGCCCAGCGGAAAAGGGTTTGGGGGTGTTGGTTCAACATCTGACTGAATATGAGCGATCTGCGTGCCCAGGTGACCAGGAAGGCCAATAACATCCTGGCTTGTATCGGAAATAGTGTGGCCAGCAGGACTAGGGAAGTGGTCATCCCCCTGCACTCGGCACTGGTGAGTCTACACCTCAAATACTATGTTCAGTTTTGGGCCTCTCACTACAAGAAAGCCATTGAGGTGCTGGAGCATGTCCAAAGAAGGGCAATGAAGCTGGTGAAAGATGAAGAGTACATGTCATATGAGGAGCAGCTGAAGGACCTACGGCTGTTTAGCCTGGAGAAAAGGAAGCTGAGAGGACACCTTACCTCTCTCTACAACTACCTCAGAGAAGGTTATAATGAGGTGGGTGTCAGTCTCTTTTCCCATGTAACAAGCAATAGGAGATGAGGGAAAGACCTCAAGTTGCACCAGGGAGGTTTAGATTAGATGGTAGGAAAAATTTCTTCATGGAAACTGTTATCAAGCATTGGAACAGGCCACTGAGGGAAGTGATTGCGTCGCCATGCCTGGATGTGTTTAAAAGACATGTAGATTTTGTGCTGAGGGACACAGTTTAATGATGGACTTGGCAGTGCTAAGTTAATGGTTGGACTTGATCTTTTCCAGCCTAAATGGTGCTATGATTCTATGATTTGCTGTAGTTTCATGTGTTTGCCACTGCAACACTTCCTGAAATAACCCCTCCTTGTTGAACAGCTGTATAAACTACCTGCTTATTTCTGTTCCACATTCCCTTTTCATATAGCAAAGATTATAATTTTGAAAATGATATGCAGATTTTGGTACCTGTTTAATTATTGGAAAATAAAATAATTCATTGCTGCTTTTAAGGTGTTAATGCATCATCTCATGTCTTATAACAGACATGTTTATTGAATGCTATGCCATTAATCCCTAACAGTTTTACCTTTCTCTGGTGAGCCTATGACAATAAAAACAAAGATGACACAGTATAAGGACATATTTTCAGAATGTCACTTTAAAAAGCAACTCTTTATTCCACAGTGCTGAAGAATATGTAGATGTTGCAAAGCAAGATGTGAAATGTTGTAATTGAAGTTTTCATCTAAGTTTTATCTTGAAATATCTTAAAGTAATATAAGGTGCATTACTATAATAAAAAGTATTATTCAAATTGTATTACATTTCTGTGAAGTAAGGTATGTTTTGAGACTTAAGGCTAATTCTTCTAATGTCTCAGAGAAGGTCTTATGAAGCAGGAATTTTTATGAAGCCTTTTGGAACAAAGCTGGATTACAGTTGTGATTTTGAAACTCCCATATAACTTTTTTTGAACACACCAGGTGACTCTCCAGTACTATCATCCTTTTAGCCTGGCACCATAATTAAAGGTTGTGTCCCATCTGTGTGTTTTGCTGGTGGGAAAATCACTGATCTGCAAATAAAGAAGTAAATTTTTTTGTCCTTTATTTCTCAATGGATTTTTCACAGTTATACACCTCAATTTTTCACTTATTTTCACCATGAATTCAAAAGAAAACAGGTTAATTTGTGGACCCATGCAAACATGACAAAGTAAAACACCTAAATGAGCAAAGTAGTGTTTCTTGTTGTTGTTGTCTTTTTAGCTTTATCAGGCCTCAACTTCAGGACTTCTGTTGTATGAATTCAGGCTCCAACAGAACTGTACAGGCTCTGGTCTTTTCTTTAGCATTTACTGAGGATGATATATATGATTCTGTCTACTCAGTGGCTGACCAGAGGGATTTTTCTGGAAGATCGCCAAGGTGATTCTGCTTTACATGCGTGTTATTTCCAAGAAATTTCACTGTCAGATTATGAATTCTATGCTCCAGATTTATCATCTGTGGAACTGGACAAGAGACACCCATGAGCCTCTCTATGTACTTGTTACTTCTTATAGGTACTTACCTCTCAAGAGGCCATCAAGTCTCATGTTGTGACTAAATAAACACAGGGGAGGTCAGAATTTCTTAGTCATTAGCACTTAATTTATACAAGAGTATGCTTGAAGTTAAAATAAAATTTTAGGGAAAAATATCATCTGGATCTGGCTGAATGTAGGACAACATGGAGCCATTTAGTTGTGTAGTTCAAGGATTTAGGAGTGTCTTCTGATCAAGCAATTAATTCAGCTCACAGGCTTCTCCCAGACACCCTCTCTATTGAATATATCTTGAGCAGGGTTAGTCCACAGTCTTGGGTGGAAGCAGTCTGCTTCTGATTGCCACTATAGGGCTGCCTGTGGTTTTTGATATGTTGTTGAGTGGCTGAAGTAACTGGAGTGGAACAGCTCACGGGTGCATCCACCCTCTCATGCAGGTGCAGTAAGTCTCACATTTTTAACATGAACTCTCCTTACTGTGGCTGTTTGGTGTGGTCAATCTGGCACCTAGCCAGACAGGTAACCCTGACCATTGGTCTCCAGTGGACCTGCTCATACGAAGATGGTCACAGCTCATCCCTTCCTGCCACTAACCAAGTTATGTTTCTGACCTTGCTGGAAAACTTGGATACCACTAATCTAGTTTGACACTACGTATAAATAATAGTTGAGATTTACTCGGTATTCACATATTGTATATTGTTCACATATTCATATATTGTATATTGTGCCTGAAAGGAAGCTAAGTGTATTTAGGCTGGAACATATCCATCACAGTCTCACATCTTCATTTTCATCTTCCCTTGGTAGTTTGTTCTAATAGTTAATCACATGTGCTTTTATAAAGTGTATATAATTTTTGTTTTTGTTTTAATTCTTCTGTTTGAGACTTCCAGCTGCTTCTCTGGCACAGGAGCACTTTAGTACCCAAGATTCCCCTATGAAATGTAATTTTCTAGTCATCTTTAAGGTTAGAGGTTTTTTCCTGCCATATAAAGTAATGTCCTTAAGTAACTCATTTTAGCTTACCTTTTCTCTTTTGCAACATTCTCTTTGTAGTGTGGAACCTATAAACAGCATTTGAGTGCTGGTCCCACATATAGTCTTGGTCTTACCCACTATCTTGGTTGTATGTCATTAACCTTGTTTCCCACAGTACTGCACTTGACTCTGTGTTCTGTGGATTGTATCCTATAATCTCCAGGTTCTCTTCAGAATTACAGATTTCCAGGAAATTATCAGTTCTGTTCGTAAGTGTACCCTGACTTCCTTGTTTGCAGATGAATGATTTATGGCTTATGTTGCAGCAGTAATTAAATAGATAAAAATGTCATCGGTCTTACAAGAAGGCTGCTAAGAACTCCCACATTTAGTTATGATTACTTACTACTAATTCAATTTTGAAAAATCTGACAGTTTAGTAATCTTATATATCACAGCAGTTCCTAAAGGGGCAAGCAAAGAATGAGTTCCCTTTTTTGTCAGGTGACGTATAAACATGAACAGAGAGTTTTCCCCAAAGATCTTATTGCAGAAACAGAATGCTACAGAGTGGGATTGAGTATCACACAAAAAATATTAGTGTATATGAATGAGGAGATTATAATTGTTACAGAGTGTAATTAGGAAGGATAAGGTCTTATGGAAAAAAGTTTGAGGGAATCCAGATAGAGGAGAGAAAGGTAACGTAACACAGATTTAAATTTCTTAAAAGTTTTTTGAAATTTCCCAGGATTCTAATATTGTAATTAAAGTTACCCTCAATGCACTACCTATTTTAAGGAATTTATGAGGATTTCTTGGCCATTAATAATAAGTATATTAATCTGATCTGCTAAAATTACTAATAACCCAACTTATTCATTTTCCACACATCTAGATTGTATAATTTACCATCAAACTAACAAAGCATCTCCTAAACAGTGTATCAGTCTCTGACACATTAGGTAGACCCCCAAAATCCTCTGCTTTTCTCATAATCCTAAAAAAAAAAAAAAAAAAAAAGACCCATTTGCATAGATATATATGGTTCATATATTATCTATATGCTGTCTGGTTGTTCTCTCTTGTTGTAAATTCAAAAGCACACTGCTGAAATTTGTAAATTATTCAATATTCCTTGTCACCTGGTAGGAAGATGACAGAAGTGCTAATGGTAACATTTACATCTTAGCCACCATGCAGATCTGTATTATCATAACTGCTATATCTAAATAAGAAGGGAGAAGTTCAGTATACTTACGTTGTTGTAAAATAGCTAAATGATTATTGTATGAAAAAAAAATAAGTGTACTGAAATAAAAGATTATTTAAATCATTATGGCTTCTTGAACGGAACTAGAAAACTGAAAGGGATTTTAAGCCGAGGGTGGCTTTCAGGTGTGCCCAGTGCATTTACAGTGCCTGAGGCTTAAGTTGATATTTCTGCAGTTTACAGAGCCATTCTCAGCTGATGTTTACTATTCTGAAGACCAGAAAGATTGAAGAAAAAAAGAATATAATCTTTCCAGAATACTTTACAGTCAACCTTCTCTTGTCTGAGTATATAAATAGATGGAAGAAGATAGTTCCTGTGCTGTAGAGGAAAGGAACTTAAAGCAGTAATCTGGGTCAAAACATTTCTAGCCTTTTGTGGCACTACTGCAAGTGTTTATTTAAACAGAATCTCAGTGTTGTAAGAGACTGGTTAAAATATTGAACTGCGCTATACAGTAATGGAATGACGCACAACATTTTGCATCATTTCTTTGTAATACTGCAGTATTTTTTTCACAAGCTAAGCGGTACTGTTAAGATTTACTTAGATGGAAAATCATCACTACTGAACAGTGGGTATTTCTAATTCTTTGAAGCCTGAATTGAATTATTGACCTGTTATGGTGCTAGAAAATGGTTTAAGGAATTGTGCTATGGAAGATCCACACAGAAAACCTGCATTTTAAGTCAGATACTCTATTGCTTGTAATTCTTAAAACCATGTGGACATTTAGGACAGCATTTACAGTGTTTATTTTCAGTCAAATAATTTAGTTGCTCAAATAAGGATGTATATATTTTTCTACAGTCAATGAAATGAAGTAGGCTTTTCCAGCCTGAGGATCAGTGGTGATCTGGAAGCTATTGAAGGTGGTTTGTGAAGCATGTGTGTGTGTAAAACTATTACTGGAGACTGTAGTTGATAAATACTGGTAGTTGCAGTTGCATAGGTACAGCCTTAAGCAGGAAAAAGAATAAAGATTGGCAGGTAACATGACTGTAAGCCCTTTAATCTTTAACTTGGATGAAATGCATATGCCAGAATCACTAGTAATAATTTTCTTGATTGACTGGGTTTATATTACCTCAATTTCCTGTGTTACCATGTAAGTATTGTGATGGTAATTGTAAATCACAGCAAAATACACTTTGATTATTTTCTTTCCTTTAATTTCTGTTAATTGTTTATGAGAAATTTCAAATGGTAATGGCATACTGTTGAGACAGAAGGATGTAAAACTTTTTCTCATGTCAGACAGGATAATGGCAAAGTATCCAAAGGTCAAGAGGAGTGCTGGTTATATTAATATAAAAAGGCAGTCATAACCTAAGCCATTACCCAAGCATTGTCCAAGTGATGAGAGAATATTCCACTTTGAGTGAGGCACAATCTATAAGTCTTCAAAGGGCTGATATAATCATAAAAGTTTAGGTCTGGAAAGAACCCCAGGAGGTCATGTAGTTCTTAAATCTACTCTGAAAAAAAGCTTGGAAACCATCTGCAGAGATGCTGATCTTATCCTTTCTTAAAATAGATATAAAGAAGAGCATAATAATATTCTATTATCACTAGATACTGTGTATAGAGAGTAGTAATTGGAATATCCTATTGTTGCCTAGCCTGCTGCTTCTCTCTGTATCTCACAGGAAAAAGACAAGTGGTGCCTACAAGGGCAGGATGTTACAGACAATAATAACCTGCAAAGGAAAAGCAAGGTAAGGACTAAATAAGTCTGTCCTAATCTGACCAAGTTTCTTCTTTTATGAGTAAGGGAAGGCTTGGGGAGTTGGGCCAGGGACTCTGTGTTGAATTATTATTTCATCATACTCTGATATTTGATTAATTCCTTAATCCTTTGCTCTGTTTCTTATAGAAAGACCAATTTTCTTTCCTAATCATATTTTCTGGCATAGTCTTTTCCTGGTGATCGTCCAATTCCAGGCTTACTTCTGAAGTCTTCAAGTTAAATATTTCAGGGGATTTTTTTCTTTATAAAGCTGATGAGATACGAACAAGTTTGTGAAGACAGCTTTCTTTGTAATACAGAGTTTGGGCTGTCGTCTGAATTTGTAAATTATACTGAAATTTGCTATTTGTATTGCTATTTTAATAATTGGTGCCTCAAAAAAAAATTAGTTTTTCTTTCAAACCAGCTAAATTGAAAGCCAAGAAATCCACCGTATTCTAAACTGTATAACCTCTATATTGCGTCTTTAAGTTGTGTCATAATGTGACAATACTTCCCGTATTGCAAAACCAAGACTGACTCAGAATCTCTCTGTCTGATCCACAGAAGGTATGATATAGTCCCATTGCCTATCCAGGTGAAGAAAGAGGTAGAGATTCTTAAAGATGGTAAGCACTTACTTATTAATTTATTAATTAGTTCAGGAAGATGAACAAACTCCACAGGGCTATTTTACTGTGTGGTGATTGTGTTTGGTAAACAAGAGAACAATGGGATTGGAAAATAACAGACTGGATATCATGTGCTGGAAATGAACTTCACTGGAAAATATTTAACCTGGGAAAGAGTTTTATCTGAGATTTATATTCAATCTCACTCAGACAGTTAAAGTTATAATCCTGCACTGTATTATTTATGAATCCTCAGTACAGCTAGTGTTCAGTGCTCACCTCTCTTGCCTGGTGTAAGTGGAAGATGTGAGTAGATGGTGAGGACCAGGGTACAGCTGTTAGAGAGACTTCTAGAGTGTAGTTCACCTATCTAAATTGTACTGCACTGATCCTAGGCTGCAGGAAGAGGGGAGAAAAATGATGGGGCCTCTGTTGCTGTGGCAGGCATACCTGCCCAATGAAAATAGGGCTTCTTGGCAGCTGAAGCATAGCAGCTACTGATTGCCTTTGTTCTCAGGGCTTCATGGTAGTTGGGGCCTTTGGCCAATGGGAGCCGCTATTGATTACAGGTCAGATTCGGCCTGGGTATAAATGGAGTCCCCTGGGCCAGCCATTTTGAACTTGTCCCCTGGAGTAGCATGCTGTGGTTGAGGGCTCTCCCCTTGGGTTGGGATGCTGCCTGAGGAAACTCCTTGAGGTGACTTGGGACGCTGCCCTGAGCAGGTCCTTGAGGTTGAGAGCCCTCACTTGTTAGGTGAGTGATAGAACGTTTTGTGTTGTTGTTAAAGCCTAGGGAGTTGTTCTGTTCTCCTCTCACAGACATTCAAACCTGTACTTTGTGGAGGGCTAGTTAATTGTGTTAATAATAAATTTTTAATTTCTGGTGGTTGGTTGTTTGAGAGCCTCTGTAACAGTTACCCCAGTCCAAGATGGCATCTTTGACTAGTCCAGGTCAAAGAAACAGATCCTCTTGCTGTCTTCAATTATATATATCCCCACTGGCTGTGCCTATATTTCTTCCAGACATGACAATGAGAGAAAGTGTCAAGATCAAGGACAGGATTTTGTATTTGACTGTTCCACTCAACAACTTCCCTTTGTTGTGTGAAAAACAGAGTAAGAGTTAAGCATCAGTAGAAGCTACAAGAACACCCTTTCACCATGTATTTGCTTTTGCTTAAAAAGGGGCACACAGTATCACTTCTAAAAATCTTAACACTTTTCAAATGGCAATCATTACATGGGAATAAAGATACAAACCTTCTGAGCTGTGTTTAACAGTTCACTATTAAATAGTAATAAGACCATGTTACTACCTTTGGGCAGATCTATTTTATCATGGTTACTATAATGAAGTTTGTTGAACTTGTAGTACACATTTTAATAGAAGATTTTGAAATGAGTTTGCATTCTTACAAAACCACTGCTTTTCTGGGCAACTCTTAAGCTTTATATTGCCAAGGAGTATTGTAGGGAAAATATTCAATATGTTTGTTCTAGCTTTATATTCTTCACTAGTCATTTGCTATAGGCCAGTGTCAGAGATGGATATAGCTAAATGGATCTTTGTCAATGCAGTATGGATCTTTTAAAGTTTGGGTCTTTTTTTCTTTGTCTTAACTGTTAAACTTTCTACAGTACATAACCCCCCTGCACTTTCCACAAACTTGTAAAAGGCGGCATGTTCGTTCTTTAAAAACAATCCTGAGAAATGAGTAAATTATTTTACATGAAATTAGGTGGTACTTCAACTAATCTGCTGCTGTATACAGTTTACTTCTGTCTAGAGCTAACTGCCTCTGTCTCTCTTTGCAGTGTTTATTATGCTTCAAATATTGTATTATAAACATAATCTACACATACTCAAACTTTCAGTACTACTTGGAATTAAAAAGGATTATAAGATCATACATAACTTCTAAACCTGATATTTTTAACATTATTTTTTTCATCAACAGATGTTTGTTCTCATAGTATATTATTTCTCTTTCCACAAGAAATGAGACTGTTCTACAAGAAGTGATTATCTGCAATTTCTGCTGAATTTTGTTTTAAAATATTTGGTTTTCTTTTTTACAATTAGAATTCCATTTGCAAAATACCCTTCAAGAATAAAGGATTTTTGTTTTGTTGCCCTACTTCTAGGCTGTGAAATCTAAAATAAATAAATGAAATCATAACGTTTATCCCAAAGAAACCTTTTTTTCCCCAGTGGCTCATTTAAAAATCACTTTTACCACTGGTTAACTAGAAGTAATTTATGTGTTGTAATGCCATTGTGTTTCAAACAATTATCTAAAAGGATTGATAGTAGAGTCCATGAAATTTTCTTTTTAAACATCTTATCCTTAGAGCTTTCCCTTACTTAGAGGTGAACAAAAACTTTGTTGTTATTAACAAAAATAAGTAAAAGAACAAAGCTATAGCTACTGACATTTATATATGCATATTAATTTCTTTTCATATTAAAAAAAAACCCAAACAAAACCAGAAAAATGTGTTTCATCTTGGAGAGGAATAATAGAACAGAAACTAGCCATAGCAGAGCACGGTTGAGGGTGTCTAAAAGTGCATGTTAGAAGGGACTATGTAGGTGCCATTTCCATTATGAGAAGTAGGAGTTCATGCGGTGCCAATTTCCCAAAACTCCCCCCACCTCAAATTTATTATGTAAGTTACAAGACGTACCATTGTTAATCTTCCGTAGACAGGTAACACTAGTCATATCTAACTGTCACCTTTATTTTCAACTTTCATATTCACATTATTCTACCATTTACCTCATCTCCTTTTGAATTATAGCAGTATGAATGTTCATAGATTCAGGACGTTTTTTCCTAGGGCTTTTAGGATACTCTGTCCTCCTCATCTTCTCTTCAGGAAGGGAACAGATGGCTTCAGAAAATCCCCTGGACTGGAGTCAACATGTCGTGAATAACACTGTGATCTTACTAAGACACTCCCATGCTTAAAGGCATTGAGCTCAGTGTGGCAACTGATGTGTTTGAAATTAAGCATGCGAACAAGCCTTTACAGCAGCAAACTCTTAAACCAGAACAGAATGCTGAAACCAAAGGAGAATAGATGATGAGATTTGTATTCTTGTTTTATTTCAAGAAAGACAAAAACCAATCTTTTCTTCTCCAGATTAATAACTGTAAAAAGAACAATTCTGCTATTGGTCTCTCTTTCTTTTCATGGTGCACCTTCATCTTTACCATGTTACGTACTAATAAATCATGGAAATTGCTTATTCTGGTAATATATGCAGCTTTGCAAACTCATTTTGGAGTAACAGTTTACAGAAAAAAAAAAAATCCTAATGCTGTTTGTTTGGTATTGGCTGTTGAATGCTTGGGAGCCTTTTATAACCATAAAAAATTACAATGATACTCAATAGGGAAGGTTTATGAAAGGTGATCATGTAAGATAATTTTTACACAGGGAAATACTGAAAGAAGTTTCTAAAAAAGAGCAACAGACTGCAATATGTAATTCTCTTAAGCAATAATAAATTGCCCATATAGAATTAATGATCTCCAGACATTTCTTTTAAAAGACTTGAAAAGAACTAATTAATGTAGCACATTTCAAGCTAAGCAAATTGCAATGATAAATGGGATTACTGGAAGCTATAAATGCAATTCGTAACTGAAGGAAAAGAGCAAAACATCACTCAGAACATTAAGGAATGCAATTAAGCAAAACATTTGGAAGTACTTAATTACATCTGCAGAGGATAGTTAAGTGAGATCTGGTGCTTTGCATTAGTAGCAATAACAAACCTTCAGAAGATTCCTTGAGCATAAAGTAAGTAGACCATTTGCTGTCAGGGTAAGATCTGATTTGACATACAAGAAAAATATTCCTTTATTGATAAATTGTGCAAGCATCTGAAAAACAGATACTTAATAATGACAAAGTTTGAATTACAGGAAGAAAAGACAGGTAGGTAATAAGTGCACATTTTCTTGTTGGTCCAAATGTCTTTTGTTATAATGAATGTATGACAGAACAAAAAATATGCAAGGAAATACGGTGGGCTGTAAATCAACTGGAGCTTAATTCCGCAAATTACAAAACTATATGGTCTTAATTAAGCGAAACCCTTACAAACTTGTATGCTTCCATTGATTTATCTTCCCTTGTTATAATATTCTTCATTGGAGTTTGAACCTAAGACATTGATCTAACAGACGAAACTCCTAAAGGCAGGTGTTAAATCACGCACTCTCACAGAAAAGTACAAGCTGTCTTTGTGAAAGCAGCAGGGAGTGAACAAGCCTCAGGGATGGCTAGTATGGACTGGCTCATGTCCATGCTGTTGAGGACAAGTATCCTCTGGAGTGGAAAGGCAGTGTTGAACGTGTGTATCAAATGGGAGACCTCTGGTGCTTTTTACATCTCTGCTGTTTGTGGGGAGTGAGCCTTGGAGAGGGCTATTTGTTCAACCACACCTGTGTTTCCTCCTGTAAGAAGGTATTTTGATCTCTCTGTACAGGAGCTCAGGAGTGAAGTAGCAAGTATCTGAAGGACAAAGCAAGCTGACGATGTAGCTAGATTCTCCTTGCTTGCCTTAAGCTCATTCCTAATGAATAGGCTGGCTATAGGACCTTTTTACCTGCTCCACTTTTCTGTTTGTTCTTGACCTGTTTTCTGGTAGTTGTTATGATTTCAGCAATAAGACACTTCTAGGTGAGTGTTCGTGCTTGGGAATGTCACGACTGAGGTATTACCAGACATCTGTAGAATCACAAATCTAGATTTACTGCTTAGAAACTGGGTTGTCAAATACAAGGGCCAAAAACATAGAGTTGTATCCCTCCAACTTTCTAAAAAAGTGAAGCTTCACTTAAAAATGTTGCCTATTCAAAACTTTACTGACACATTTTAAATATCATATATATATGTCTGTGTATTCTATAGCTGTCATCTGCTTACTTATAATATGGGTGGAATATTATGGAATGATAAACAAAATCACAAATAAAGGTGTTGTCCCCTTTCCTTGCAACCCAAAAATTAATCTATAATTGTTTTTATTGCACCGCCAAGCAAGTTGGGCAGTTACCAGTGAGTGTTTTAATATTTGATGCTTATATCTCCATAGCTTTCAGTGCACAATTGTTTTAATGTCTTTTGGTGAATATCTGATATAACTGCTTTTATGAGTCTGTTCCATTGATCACATGGATAACATTACCATTTTTAGTGTTGGTGTTAGGACAAAGAACTGCTGAATAAGTGATGAAGTCTTTGTTTAATGTAATATATAAATGTGTTTCTATTTAATTTTAATTCTTCTTCATGGAAATTGTTGTGACCTGTGCTTATACTGCATTTTATACTCTGCTGTGAATGCTAAAATTAAATAAGTAAAATAAAAGGGAAAGTAATTGAAAAATAGGGATATCTCAGAAGTACAGCTGGTAAAATAGCATTATAAAACTAAAAAGTAAAACAGTAATAAACATTACAGAAAAAAATCAAGGATTACATGAATAGAGGACACATTTTTAAGTTAAGAATATTAATGTTTAATTAAAACAGTTCAGAGTGGGAAAAATGTTTCTGCATTTCTTATCTCTGTGTGTGTAGGTTTTTGCTGCTCTTGCCTCAAAGACAACTTCCACAGGAGGAGTTTGTTAGGAATGACTAAAGTTATATAAAAAGTTACTTTTTATTATTGTAGTACAATAGTTTAGTGAGGAGTTTGAATGAGATTTTGTAAACCAAAATGAAAGGAGAAAGCAGCTTGGCTTTCTTCTGTTTCTCTGAGAAGCCTGTTTTCCTGACCAGTTGTATAGTCCCTCTTTGTGACTGCTATGTGACTAACCCTTGGATGCCACATAAATGTATGTCAATGCTCTGATCTGCCTTTTTGAGACACTTTTATGCCTCGTGACTGCTTTGATGTCTCAGATCACTTCTCACTGCAGCAGTCTCTTGGAGGTGAGGGCTTAAGATACTGCAACACCTTGTAACATTGCCCGTTCTTTCTCCTGTGCTTCAGTATTTCAGCTGCACTGTACTGGATAACTGATCTGGAGCACACAGAACTAAAAGATCACACTTTTTTTCTGAGTAATTTTTAAGCCTGTCCAATTCCCCACTCTAGTTTGAAGCATGGCAGTCTAGTTTGTGACTTATAGGGAGGGGAGAGAAACAAGAGTGCTTTACAGCACCTCTTTTGACTATTCTTGGACACCAGCCTTTCAGGGGCTTTGCAGCTCTGCCCTGTGTTTCTCATCAAGTTCTCCTTTACAAGAAAACTTGTGATAAGGTCACCAAGAAGCTCATCTATCAATACTGGTGGTTAAAGAAACTTCTCTAGGTAGCTACAGAGCTAGATACAGGACTCTGCATCAGTAGCAATGAAATGGTGGTTTTTACTCACACACACACCCCCAAACTAGCCCCCCCCCCCCCCCCCCCAAAAAAAAAAAAAGGGGGGGGGGGGTGGAGAACGTATTGATTTCAATACCTCTTCTTGGCTAGATTGGAAAGGAAATGTGGTTTTGTTGAGAAATTTCCTCTGCCTAAAATACATTAAGTTGCAGTACTTTTCCTGCTACAAATGTAGTGACTGGCCTAACAGCAGAGAAACATTCCTTATTTTTATTGGAAGGTGACAGATTTAGAAACAAGTGAATATAAAGGCTGTCAAAATTGTTAGCTGTTTACTATCCAGACTTCCAGATGTTAGTGGCTTTACTCTAGGATCAGTCTTAGCAACAAATGAGATTAATCTGCATTTTTTCCCCTTTTTAGAAAAGCTATTTGCAAATTCTATACATGAGTAATCTCTCCTGTTTGCTAACATGTACATCTTCAAGTATGACTGGAAGTTGACATGAAAAGCTGAGCATGCAAAGGTTTGGCCACTTCCAGGAATGGTTAGCTGAAGAAAAGGAGATAAGATCTCAGAAATAAAATGCTGGCAGCAGCAAGCTACTTCAAAGGTATTGAGATAATCAAAGGAAGACAACCAGTTGACTGCACCTTTAGTAGCTTGGAGAGTTTTTGTAAGCATTGCAAGTCCTGAGAGTTGTTCACACATTAAAGACCATGTATCCTAATTTTCAGGGGGATTCTGGATGTAGAATGTAGGATCAAACTGGGACAGGATTACATGGTGTAATGTAGCACTAGTTAGGTATCTCTGGCCTAATCAATAAGTGGGATCTTTGTAGATGTATGTAACCCAGGTCCTGAGTGTGGCAAAACTTCCAAATTAATTAGTCCTGCCTCAAAATGACATTTGTTTTACTCTAATGACTTAGCTTTTCTCTACTTTTTGTACTCCGGGATATTGACACATTTGCACTTTTTTTCTTTTCCATTTTTTAAAAAAAGTAGTGGAAAAATGTTGTGTACACCTTCAAGGACTTTTGACATAAGTCCAGATAATCAGGGCTTTTCCTGATGCTATATCAGTAAGTTAAGTTCAAAATGCTACTATGTGATTAATGCTACAGCAGATATTATAGCAATTAAAACACTTGAGTGAGTACTGCTGTGAATGCATTTCATAGGGCCCACAAAGTGCTAAATGCGGACCAGTAACTATTTATAAAAACTATGCATCTGGTTTTGTCTGACTCAGTATAGGGGTCTCTGCACTTACTTAGAACCAGAGGAAAATGAATGGCAGAGTTGTACTTTTTATCTCAATCTATGTAATGCAAGCAGATGGGAGTCAAGTTGATGATTTGTTGTAATGATTTAGTTGGCTAATTTGTCCCAGATTTGCTCATCCTCTTAACTTTTGCTCATGGTTTGAAGAACCCACAAGTATTTTCCCTTTCTGAGATAAAAAGTAAAGTAAGTGGTAGTTGGGTCAGCCTGGTATTTCTCTCAATTCTGTCTTTAATACCAGACATCACTAGCAGAGAATTCATTCTCTCCTGCAGTCACATTTATAGAGCTGGAGTTTAGCTGTCTGCTTTGTCTAATTAGCATTATAATTCACAGCCAGTCAGCATATTAGTGTTTCAGTTTCCCATTTAAAATCATGGCAAAACACACATAACTATAATGGGCTGAAAGTTTTATGCTTCAACAATTATATTTTGTAATGCCTAACTAACAATGATTATTCTCTCAAAAGAGGTCATTTACATTGGAAGAAATTGCCAATATTAAGTTGGATGTTTTCCCATAAGGGAAAGAGACCTTTGAAATTCATCCTTTCATCCAAAGCCTTCAGCTGTTATTCTGTCTGGCTCTCCTTTGTGGCCACCCCTTTGTTCCTCATGATGTTCTGTTTTCTTCCTCTGCATTCATTCAGTTGAAGACTAGCTCTTAGTCTTTCTTTTCTTCTGCTTTCCCTCCTGTTGCCCCTTTCTGTTGTCCCTATCCTTCACTGGTCCAAGCTGCTGCTTCTCGATCAATCAGACTGTATATAACTGCACTGGTCTCCATATCTGCTTTCTTTACTCTCCTTGCCAATTATACCTGTTCTCTTTCTTCACTGAGTATAAGATCTACTTTTTCTTGAGCAGGTAGTATTATATATGCTGGAGTACTTGAGTCCAGCCCGCTTTTGAAGAAAGTGCTGAAATGTTCCCTATTTCATGAAACATTCCTGTACAAAAAAGCCACTACTCAGTACATCTGACTTCCCTCCCCCCCCCCCCCCCCCCCCCCCCATTCTTTCTTCATCACATCAGACATTAAAGCTCTTTGGGAAAGGAACCTCTTCTCTTGAATTTGCTTTCTTAGCACTGTGTGCATTCACAGTGCTCTAGAAATGAATATGTATATAACTAAACATGAGGCTTATCTTTCCAGAATTAAGTCAGTATCAACAAAGGAAGTGCACAGGAGGTAAAGTATAAAGATATACACATTTCAAGCTGCAGTGTGCCTCATCATTAAGGGAAGAACATGTTCTGAGTAATTGTTAACCTGTGCAGATAAAACCTTATGAATTTGAGTACACACTTGTATTTCCATTCAAAACCAAACACAAACTTGTCAAGCTGAAGTATGTGGCCTGGAAAACAAAGGAAAACACCAATAACCTTTTTTTTTTTTTTTTAACATTTTTTAGTCCATGTGAAATGTATCATACTGACAGATGGAAAGTGTGATTTCCTATCTGTGTCTTTGGTCTGGCACAAGCAGGTGGTTAATTTTTCTTTGGCAAGAAGAAATTTTGATGGCTATTAGACATCTATTCCCTGTGCTAAGAAGACTAACATTTTAACAGTGATGTGTCTCCCACTCAGTAGGAAATCTGAGGCAACCACATCACCACCAGTTAAATCAGTAAATAGTTTTGAACAGGATGGTGTGATATAGAACCACTTCCACGTACTCAACAGCCTTTTCATGACAAAGTAGCAGTAAGTACATGTTTTCTCTATAATATGTCTTCTAGCAGTTGTGTCTTGATACCCAATGATGTATTCAGGGTGTCAACAGCTCTGCCTGGTGCTGTCATGAAGACGATGAAGGTTATTTCTGCATGCTGTGAGAGAATGCTTTTCATTGTTTCGAATCAGTGTCACCTAAAAAATGAATCAGAATGAAATGGGGGAAAAAAAAAAAAAAGACTAAAGAACAAGAGCCAGATATTAATTACATTTTGCACCACTTTATAAAGATGATCTTTTGTCTCTTTTGAATAAGAAAGAAGCATTTTTGCAATTACTTTTTGGTTCAGAATTCCCTTTCAGGAGCTCTGCTTGAAACAACAGCATTTATTGAAAGTTAAAGCATTTCATAGCGATGTTATTAGTAAAACTGATTATCATAAGCTTTTTTTCTTTAAGTGATATGAGTCAGATCTTTCCCACTGTTACCCTGTTGTCAGCCTGGAAAAATGAACGAAGCGTATTTCCTCTCACCTTATAGTAACTGTGTATGTATATGCTTCACTGGAATATGCTACAAATCTGATTTATTTTGGCTGATAATACGTTTTACTTTTTTAGTGTTTAAGAGGATTTCTTTGATATCTTTTATACTTCTTATATTTCTTTCCTTTTTCATTCCTTCCTTCTTTCCTTTTACCATTTTCTTGAAAACAAGAAAAACTCCTGTGTTTTATTTTTGTCTTTCTAGTGGTCTGTTTCTGTCTTCATTAAAGTAATTTGAAAAGCAGCAATTAATTTCAGATGCACAGGATGTGAAGTTGATGCTGAACTTGTCCTGAAGGTTGTCTGACTCCTCATCTGCTACTACCTTTGAAATATTGTTCTGAGGCGCTTTCACTCCCTTGTATGTGAGCCAGGAGCTTTCCAGCTCGCAGGTTTACCACAGTGCAAGGCCTGTTGTTCCTTAGTCAGCCTGAACCGAAGTACAGCTAAGGGTCAAGTGCATCTGTCACAAACTCTCACGCCATTCATCAGCTAAAGGAGTTGGAGTGATTAATTCCTGGAGTGCCTTGGTGTCCCATGGGTCATGCCACCATTCTCATCATGACTAATATCAACAGGAAAAGTGAAGCCCAAGGAAAAGGTGGCTAGCTAAGCAATACTAGGCTACCAAAGAGGAGCTGCTACACCTGTTGGTTTGTTCAATGACTGCTGAGAGGTCTACTCTGAAATTAAGAGCTTCAGGTTTGGAGAATATTTCTGTGGTGTGTGCAGTTACTGCAGTGACTGTTCAGCGGCTTGTTCAGGAGAACAGAGATGAAGCCTGCTTTCTCACTATTCTGAGATTTACTTTTTTCACATACATGGTCCCAAGACAGCAAATGTATTGTTAATTTTTATAACTTGTAAAATCCTGTTTTGTTTTCTGTTTGGTAAATATGCCTTTTCTTTTACAGGACCACCAGTACTTCCTAGTTCACAACAAAGATAAAACTCATATTTCTGTTGGCATTTTAGACTCGAGTTAATGAACATTTTTATAGGAGCAATAATTAACATTTTATGAGCTGGATTCCCTCATCCCTTGAACCTACTTTGGCTTCACTTCATACTGGAACATATAAATGGGTAATGTTACAAAATGATAATGTTCTCTTTGGGTTTAAGGGCAAAATGAACTTCATAAATGCCGCTGAATTGCAGTAATAGCACAGAGCTCCATTTGAAGGAAAAGAAGTGGCAGGAAGCCCTCAGCACCAGTCCAAGATGCCAAGCTAACACCAAATAATAATTATTCTATAAATGTTATTCTGTTTGCTGTTATGCTGGCTAATATTATCTTAGTGATATGATAGTCCCTCAACTATCTGTATCTGTGTTGTTTTATGTTTAGATTGTAAGCAAATGGGGGCAGGCCTCTGTGGTCTAGTGGCACTTCTAGCAAAATGGGGTAAGGTGCTGAAGTGCTAACCCAAGTCAAAATTTTAATTGTAATAAATGATCCATCAGATCATTTGAGGAGATGCCTACGGGAGCAGCATGTTTTAATGCCATGCCTAGATGAGTTGCTCTCACTAGCCCTCCAAAGTCTAATTTCTTTCTGCCTTCAATACCACTTTTGACAACTGCAGATACAGGGACCCAGATTTCCAGCAATAATAACAACATGCGTATTAGTGCCTTTTAGACACAGTATCTTGCATTATAAGGAAAATGGAGTGGATATCTGTTATATTTGGTTCAGTGTCTGAAGTGTCTTTCCTTTGCATGAGGGTTTTTCCATGTAAGGTGTCCCATTAATTTAAAAAGAACAGTTATTGTAATTAGTTCTATTATTAAAGGATGGTACTGAGGATGTAACCCAGACGAAATACTTGGTTTCCTGTATCGAAATACGGGAGAAATGAGACAGAAATATATATCAAAGTGCAACCACACTATGTTCTTACTGTTTTTATTACTCAATATAATTTTTTAAGATCTCAGTTCACAGATAATTGTACTTACAGCTATTTTCTCTTAAAAGTTGTTCTTTATCAATATAATATCCCAATGTCATCTCTTTCAGCTCCCTGGTCATGGTTTATTTGTGATGAGTGATATGATGTACGTGTCGTGCAATATATCTTTCCTTGCCACACTTGAGAGAAGTATTAAGGAATAACCTTATTTTTTTTTTCAAATTTGAGATTTTAAAAATAACTTAAGTTAAAGTCTTGCAGAATTAGACCAAAAAGTACCTGTTCAAGGTTTATCTACTCAAGATTTAAGTCCTTCCTCTTACATTTTGTATGAAACTTAGAGAAGTACTGGAAGTTTGCTCAGCTATGTTGAGTTTTGCAGCAAATGTCTCTTGCAATCTCTTTTACCTGTCTTCTGATACTGTTTGAAGTAGCAGGAAGCCTATATGCATAAAAAAAATGCACAGACTGGCATAGTGAAAAACAGTGTTAGTATTATCTGCTGGAGAGATCACATAGAATGGAGCATTATGTCATTTAATGTGCATGGGTTTAAGGCACTTTCTTGGCTCCAGCTGGCTAGGACAAATGTTCCCTTTCAAAGTCCCCTTACCTAAGAAACCCCGAGGGGGTTAGATGGGACAGCAAAGAAAGACAAATGAAATATATGACCTTGTTTCTAATCGAAATGTTGTGGATTGAAAATCAATGTAGTTTCTGCAGCATTACTTCATGTGCAAAGTTCAGATAATGGTAGCTAAAAAAAAAGTTAAGTAATAGGCATGATTGCTGACGATTCTGAGGCAAATTACTGATTCAAAAACATTGTCAAGCAATTGAAAATTTCAAAAGCCAAGTTCTTTAATCTTCTTGACCTGAGTTGTAATGTCATCTTAAAATGTAACTCTTTAATGCTGCACCTTTGACAGACAATATAGTACCAGAAGTAAATACACCAATGCCAATAATGAGGAAGGGTGTCCATTTTGAAAAGAAAGTTAAACCTTTTGCACAGTAGAGAGAAAATGCTAAAAATCACAAAAAATAAAAAAAGAAAAAAAACAAGGAGGAAAAAGACACCCTTTTCTAATAGTCTGATGAGGTCTGATGAATTTCTTAGCTGGCTATTTGCAGTTTAGGATAATAATCTTGATTACTTGTGAGCAAGTAATGATGTAAATGGGAATCTAGTAGTTTTTCTGCATATTCTCATTCAGAAAAGAGATGTAAAATTATGTTTATATAGGTTGAAGTAATCAAAACACACTTATTTCAACATCTAGAATTATAAAATCCAGGAGCAAAAAAAAAAAAAACGCTACACATAGTTCCTTGTTTTGATTTAATCTTTTGGCACTACTGTAATGTCTAGCATAAACAAAATCAATTTACTTATCATTAACATCTTTATTGACTTCCTCTGGGAAGGTAACTAGTCTCTCAGGAGAGTAAACACTAGTACCAGAACTGGCCTAAATGGCCATTGCTGTTACTGCAGTTCACATTCTGCCAGTTATAATCTTTCTCAAAAAAATTTTCTCTTTGCAACTTGCTCAATAGATTCCATAAAGTATGATTTCAAAAAATCATTTCAGAATTTGGCTGTGCAGATAATAATTTTTCTCTTCTATCTCCAGCTTGTGATTATAGTTTGAGTGTTTGCTGTATGTATTGAAGTATGATTAAGTGATTTTTATGAGATCAGCCCTTCCACACACATTTCTGTGCCAATTTAATGCTGGTATAAGAGAGTGCTCCAACCGGTTGTCATTGTGACTGGTATACAGGTTGGCTGAGTTCAGATGGACCACAGGACATAGGATGAGGATGTTGCTATAAGTAACTCTACAAGCATGATTTTGAAACAGCACTATCCATGTTAAATCGGTTGCGTTGTCATTCACCAGAGAGTGGGATTAGATCTAGGACACCTGACTATGGAAGAAGCCAATCACAAGTCATCTCCAGATGGAAGGTCTGAAGGCATTACTGAAGATATGTATAAACTAGGTAGAAAGTCTGTGATGAACATAGGCCTTATTCTCTTATTTCCCACATTTTGGATTAGAGTTTCTCTCAGGAGTGGAGAACTGCAGTCTTGTGGTTGTTCTTACTGTACTGTGAATTCATTCCAAATGACAGCATTGCAGGAGCTGTAAATTCATTACTAATGTCCCTTTCAATCAGTAGAAGAATAAAGTCCACTGGAAGTATATCCTGCCAGATTTATTCCTGTGGTTTTAGTCTGTCTGAATAGATCAAGAATATTGTCATAACCCGGTTTTCAGATAATCACAGAAGGTGGAAGGGTCCTCTGGAGGTCATCTGGTCCAAACTCCTTGTCAGCTTCCCAACAGCAGATCAGCTCAGCTATGACTTCATCCTTCCAAGTCTTGAAAATCTCCAAGATGGACATTCTTCACCTCTGCACCTGGTTCAGTGCTACACTATGCTGCTAGTAAAGAAGCTTTTACCTATGTCCTATCTTAACATCCCAATGTACTGTTTATGGACATTGTTACTTGTGTACTGAGCTGGGAAAGAAAGCTGTCATGATCATGCTCTGTGGTGGATAAATTTTCCATATTCTGTTGTCTGTAGACTATAATTTGAGAATCTCTGCCCTAGGTCAGGAGGGATGCTGTGCTGAACAGAAACTCAAGTTGCAACATCCAAAATAGGTGGATTATCATTCATCAAAAATGAGAGTAAAGTCTAAAGAAGTTCCTCAGGAATACAGACTGCCTGGTTAGCAGTGGATTTCCTTACAATGTGTCCTGTTGGCTCCAGTTGTATTCCTGGAGTGTAATAGGAATATGATTTTTCTTTCTAACCAAATGATATTCTTTCTAACCAAAGAATGCATCATGAATTTTCCTCAAACCATATTTTCATATCTCTAATGTACCCATTCTTAAGCTAGGAGGAAGACTACAAAGCACAAATACAATGTGGATACATGGCTAGGACTTAGTGAGATTCAGTAATGTGATTACATCTTTGTACAGATTTATATTTGATATTTATGGGGATCATTTTGAAGTGTTTGATAGTATTTACATGCTTAAAACATTCCTGAAATCAATGGGGGAGATGATGTGTTTGTTCATAATTGCCATACGCTTATTTTATGGGGTAAGATTTAGTTTAGCTAGTATTGTAAAGTCATACTAACTTTGAAAAAGAATCTGTATTTTTCATAAGTATGTGTAAAAATACATGCATATACATGTGCATGTACAGAGCCAGCAGTTATCATTAACCAAACTTCATTTTCCAGATTTATTGTACATACCTGGTGTTTACATAAGAAACATATATATATCTCTGTATTTGTAATATGTTTCTTCATCTCTGAATCTAACCATCTGTCTGCTATTTTAAGGTAATATTCTGTCATTTACTAAGATTAACTGGTAATAGCTGTGTCTTTTTAGTTCTTCCCCATGGTAAATCTGTAAACTGAATGCCCTTTAATCTAAAAATTACTTGTAAAGTTTAGGTGAGAAACCACATTACCTTAGTTTTATAGATCTATTTTTGACTGTGTTCAGGACTTAGTATTCTTCTAAATGGAGTGTGTTGCTCAGTAAGTGCATGTTTATTATGTAGTTGGCTATTACCTTGGCAGCTAAGGAAGCTCTCCCTTTTGTCCCTTTATGGGAGCTAGAGCAATACCAGAAACACTTCTTCTCACTTCATTAAATCTAGATACACCTTAATGGTTTTTAAAACCATGCCCCAAGTAATAGTAATGATATTGCAGTGCATTTTATGCCATGTTGCTAGCTAACTGTGGAATGAACTTACTGCTGTTAGCTCTATGTACAATTATGTTTCTTAATTTGCATGTAGTTTTAATTTTTAGATAATTTCCCTGATCAAATTAAATAATTTATAGTAAATAATGTCAGGAACACACAAAACAGACAGCCTATTGTCAATAATGTGTTTTGGGGATTTCTTTTTCTTGGTTTCTTCCTCAGAAAAGGAATGGGGAGAGAACATACTGTATTTGCCAAAACTATTGTAAATTGCCAAAGGATAGTATTAATAGGAAAAAAACACTGTATTAAATTATTTTCTGATTTTAAAAAAGAATAATCATATTAGCTCTTTTTTTAAAGAGAAAAATCCCTCACTCTTGCTGATTATTTTGCTATTCTTCTATGCTGATTTTACAAAATTACAGAGCAAACACTATTTCTTTAGTGTTGTTACATCAAACCAGTGGTTTCTTAAGTTTTGAAGTTGAGGAATACCAAAAAAGTGCATGTGTTATACGTGAAAGGGCTGCATAATATCCATAGGACACAAAAATCAAAATCTGCTTTGAACCCCATGGACTGAGAGGAAATAATGAATGCATCCTGCTTAGAACAAATGCCTTCCAGAAGGGTATTGCACACATATTGTAAGGACTACTGTCATGTACAGGTTTATCAGAATAACTGCAAAAGTCTTGTTTAGCAATCTCCAGGTGACTGAACAAAATTAACTCTTGACTTATTGTTTCATGGGCTTTGCACACACTTTGGCTGGTTTGCATAAATTAAAAAATTCTACAAGACTTGCAAGCTTGAGTCACAGGACAGCATTAGGAAGCTTATTCTTGTGATATTATATGTGCCTATCTTTACTTCAAAAGAATCCCAATACCTTTTGCTTCAAGGGCAAGAACTGTTTTATACAATCAATGAAATGACTGCTGAAAACAAAGGGGGAGGACGGGTCCTAACTGGGCACTGAAAAATTGACTTGTTAAATTGAACTTATCTGGAGGTAATTCCTTAAACTAATAACTGGCCTGTTAGGACTGACATGAAACATACCTGGTACACAGTTGTTTGTTTGTTTGTTTGGTTTTTTTTCAGTTGCTCATTTAAACAAACTAAATCTATTTTTGGAAACTGTATTTTTAAAATCTTAGTATTGTCATTAATATATGTCATTTTTCCAGTGCAACAGACTACTTGAAGTACTGCTTTATCCATAGGTATCTTATCTTGTCTTTCATTAATATCTCCAAATCTCTCTGTTGCAGACATGAGACCAAAGAAGCCAGCTACTTCTGCAGTGTTTTTAATGTCCTCTTGCAGTTGCAGTGCTTTGTGTGGAGGTATAGAAGTTGTTGCTTTCCCTTGTTTCTAATAGCATTTTAGAGTAAATAATTTAAATGGGATAACCTGTTCCCACATACGAATCACAGAATTGTCTAGGTTGGAAAAGACCTTGAAAACCATCTAGTCCAACCACCAACCCAACATTAACAGTTCCCAACTACACCATATACCTCAGTGCTATGTTGACCCTAGTCTTAAACACCACCAGGGATGGAAACTTCACCACCTCCCTATGCAGCCCATTCCAACCCCTAACAACCCGTTCGGTAAAGAAATACTTCCTAATATCTAGTCTAAACCTTCCCTGGTGCAACTTGAGGCCATTCCCTCTTGTCCTATCACTTACTACTTGGTTAAAGAGGCTCATCCCCAGCTCTCTGCAACCTCCTTTCAGGTAGTTGTAGAGGGCGATGAGGTCTCCCCTCAGCCTCCTCTTCTCCAGACTAAACAACCCCAGTTCCCTCAGCTGCTTCTCATACGACATGTGCTCCAGACCCTTCACCAGCTTCGTTGCCCTTCTCTGGACACGCTTGAGTCATTCAATGTCCTTTTTGGAGTGAGGGGCCCAAAAGTGAACACAGTCATCGAGGTGCAGCCTCACGAGTGCCGAGTACAGGGGCCAGATCACTCCCCTGTCCCTGCTGGCCATGCTATTTCTGATACAAGCCAGGATGCTGTTGGCCTTCTTGGCCACCTGGGCACACTGCTGGCTCATGTTCAGCTGGCTGTCAACCAACACCCCCAGGTCCCTCTCTGACTGGCAGCTCTCCAGCCACTGCTCCCCAAGTCTGTAGCTCTGCTGGGGGTTGTTGTGGCTGAAGTGCAGCACCCGGCATTTGGCCTTATTGAAACTCCTACAGTTGGCGTTAGCCCATCGCTCCAGCCTGTCCAGGTCTCACTGCAGAGCCTCCCTACCCTTGAGCAGATCAACACTCCCACCCAACTTGGTGTCATCTGCAAATTTACTGAGGGTGCACTCGATCCCCTCATCTAGATCATCAGTAAAGATGTTAAACAGGATTGGCCCCAAAACCGAGCCCTGGAGGACACCACTCGTGACCAGCCACCAAATGGATTTAAATCCGTTCACCACAACTCTTTGGGCCCGGCCATCCAGCCAGTTTTTTACCCAGCAAAGCGTGCACTCATCCAAGCCTCGATCAGCCAGTTTTTCCAGGAGAATGCTGTGGGAAACGGTGTCAAAGGCCTTACTGAAGTCAAGGCAGACAACATCCACAGCCTTTTCCTCATCCAATAAGCAGGTCACCCTGTCGTAGAAGACCAGGTTTGTCAAGCAGGACCTGCCTTTCATAAACCCCTGCTGACTGGGCCTGATCATCTGGTTGTCCCGCATGTGTTGTATGATGGTACTCTGGATGAGCTGCTCCATCAGCTTCCCAGTCACCAACATCAAGCTGACAGGCCTATAATTTCCCGGATCATCCTTTTGACCCTTCTTATAGATAGTCACATTGGCCAATTTCCAATCTGTTGGCACCTCCCCGGTCAGCCAGGACTGCTGGTAAATGGTTGAAAGCGGCTTGGCAAGCACCCCAGCCAGCTCCTTCAGCACCCTCGGGTCTATCCCATCCAGTCCCATAGACTTGTGTATGTCTCTGTGATGCAGCAGGTCACTGACTATCTCCTCCTGGAATGTGGGGGGGGTCATTCTCCCAGTCTCTCTCTTCTGGCTGAAGAGGCTGGATTCCCTCAATACAGCTAGTATTGATATTAAAGACTGAGGCAAAGAAGGCATTAAGTACCTCAGCCTTCTCCTCATCACTTGTTACCATGTTTCCTCCTGCATCTAGCAGGGGATGGAGGCTCTCCCTGGTCTTTCTTTTGCTGCTCACGTACTTATAGAAACATTTCTTGTTGTCCTTGATTGCTGAAGCCAGATTAATTTCCAGCTGGGCTTTAGGCCTCCCAATTTCCGCCCTGCATAGCGTCACAGCATATTTGTAATCACTGTGAGTGGCTAACCCCTTCTTCCAAAAGCTGTAAACTCTCCTTTTCTCCCTGAGTTCCAGCCAAAGCTCCCTGTTTAGCCAGGGTGGTCTTCTCTGTTGCCGGCTTGCTGCAAGATCATGTTTTATTTCTATGCACTGCATAGACTACACTGTTTCCCTGCCTTCCTGCAGGATATGTGGAACACTGCTGTAAAAAAACCCTACAACTTCTTTTGCTTTCCTTTATGAGGTAACTGAGCAACTCTGGCATCATCCCTGGTATGGCATCAGGGTTCCATAAATGGGAGGCACTACCCTGGCTCACACTGATCAAACTCCAGAGCAAATGAACTTGGTTTTAAATCCAGATCATATAAACTCTCAGCCATCCAACAACCCTGAAATTTATCCTGCCACACTTTCGAGCACTGAATCCTCAAGAAATATCATAGTGTTTTGAAAAAAAAAAAAAAAGTAATATATGCTGCCAATTATTACAGTGTGGTTATGAGAACAAAGTTGCTTGATGGTAAGATATAGTGCATAATTTTTTATGAATTAATTAAAAAAAGAGTATTTATAATCCATCTCCAAAAAAACCTCAATCCAAACTCAGGAAAACCCTAGCTCTTGCTTTTCTCACTATCCTTCTGAAATTTTGCTTGTTTATTTGCTGAACAGTGCATCTTACATAATACTTCTCATTGATAACAACATAAAAAGCAAACGAAAATTACAGTCCAATTAACCTACTAAGACTATACTAATCAATGTGACTCATGGATGTAAATTCCTGGATTTTGCCCTGGAAACCTCCTCACATTAACTGTTCTGCCTGCTCTCTTGAAGCAAGTTGTTGTTACTGTTCTCATTTTTTAAAATGTTAGAAGATTTTTGACATTGCTTTGAAAGAGCAAGAATTTAAGAAAGTTGAATATTCAATGTAGAGTAAACAGATCTTTAAAATACATGAATGAATACCAGTGCTGTGCCTTTATTTGATCCCTGAAGCCTTCTGTCTAGAGACGTAGTTAACATGCTTTTATCTACTGCTGTTTGCCAGTGTAGTGCTCTTTTTAACTGCATTTCCTGCTCTGACTTCGTGGCTTTTTCACCATTTGTAATTTATGAGGCATTAAAGATGTTGTTTGATGTAGGTGCAGCAAAGTAAAACACAAGTTTTGGCAGTATCAATCAAATTATGTTTTCCGCATAGTAATGTGAGTTTTAATGATATTTGTGTGATATTTTTTAACTCATTACCTCTGTGAATGCCACATAACACTATAACAAAGAAACAGTTAACTGTGCTAAAAATCAGAACTTTGATTCTCATCAGCTGTCAAGAAATGGGCTGTGACTGTGTAAGTTATGTCCCTCTGATGAAAAAACTCTTTCCAAACTCTAGCAATTATCTTGATACTGACAATTGTCAGAGCTAGAAATTATTAGAGGATTTCCTCAATAATACACAACAGCAGCTCATCAAAATCAAGACCAGTTACTACCAACAAATATTTTTTAATAGGACACTGTCTCAATCCCAGGGTGGTGCTTTGATAGAGGAAAGAGCAGAACACAACAGTGAAAGTGGACAATCACCTTGTAGAGATGACCCTGTCTGCATCTGTTTCTTAAAAGAATCAGTAACTTGCAGCTCCACCAACTGGTTCCTGAATAAGCATTTTCTAGTCTAGGCTTGATGTATTTCTTTTTCACCAGTTTTGTTGAAAAATCCTTTTTTTGCCAAACATGTTTATATAGAGGTTGTAGTTCAGTGAGCAATAGTTGGAGCTGATCAGGTTAAATCAGATACCACAGGGACTGCTGTCTTCTTCCTCTGTTCAGTGTGCATTTATCCGCCATTTCATCAGTGACATTACCATATTATTCCTTAAAATCTCTTATTTTTCCTGTAATATAATGTGTCATAATTGGCAGGTGGCTCTTTTTTTTTCCCAAAAAGAATTTTCTTTGAACATGTGCAATCATGAAATGATAGACTTTTTGATTCTCAGAAAAGTAAGGAGGGGGGTCAGCACAACAGCCATCTTGTACTTCTGAGGGCAAACTTTGGCCTGTTTAGGGGACTGGTTGACCAAATCACTTGGTAGGCAGTCCTGAAGGGCAAAGGAGTCCAGGAAGGCTGGACATTCTTCAAGAAGGAAATATTAAAGCCACAGGAGCAGGACATGCCCACCTCCCCAAAGGATGAGCCAGTGGCAAAGAAGACCAGCCCAGCTGAACACAGAGCTTTGACTGGAACTCAGGAAAAAAAGAGAGTTTATGACCCTTAAAAGAAGATGCAGGCCACTCAGGAGGACTACAAGGATGTTGTGAGGTTATGCTGGGAGAAAATTAGAAGGGCCAAAGCCCCACTAGAACTTAATCTGGCCACTGTCACAAAAAGACAATAAAAAATGTTTATATAAATCCATTAGCAACAAAAGGAGGGCTAAGAAGAATCCTCTAGTGGAAGTGGAGGGAAACATGACAAAGGATGAGAAAAAGGCTGAGGTAATTAATGCCTTCTTTGCCTCAGTCTTTAATAGTAAGACCAGTTGTTCTCCAGGTACCCAGCCTCCTGAACTGGAAGACAGAGACAGGGAGCAGAATGAAGCCCCCATAATCCAAGGGGAAAAGGTTAGAGAACTGCTACACCACTTAGACACACACAGGTCTGATGGGATTCACTCAAGGGTATCGAGGGAGCTGTTGGAAGTGCTCACCAAGTCAGTTTCAATCATTTTTCAGCGGTCCTGGCTAACCAGGGAGGTTTCAGTTGACTAGAGGTTAGCAAATGTGACACCCATCTCCAAGAAGGGCCAGAAGGAGGACCTGGGGAACTACAGGACTGTCAGTCTGATGCTGGTGCCCGGACAAGTTGCGGAGCAGCTCGCCTTAAGTGCTATCACAGAGCACATGCAGGACAACCGGTGGTCTGGCCCAGTCAGCACAAGTTTCTGAAAGGCAGGTCCTGCTTGACCAATGCAATCTCCTTCTATGACAAGGTGACCCTCTTAGTGGATGAGGGAAAGGCTGTGGATGTCGTTTACCTGGACTTTAGTAAAGCCTTTGACACTGTTTCCCACAGCATTCTCCTGGAGAAACTGGCTGCTCGTGACTTGGATGGGCGTACCCTGCGCTGCATGAAAAAGTGGCTGGATGGCCAGGCCCAAAGAGTGGTGGTGAATGGAGTCAAATTCAGTTGGCAGTTGGTCACAAGTGATATTCCCCAGGGCTCAGTATTAGGGCCAGTTCTGTATAATATCTTTATCAGTGATCTTGATGAGATGTTTGAGTATACCCTCAGTAAGTTTGCAGACGACACCAAGCTGGGCAGGAGTGTTGATCTGCTTGAGGGTAGAAAGGGTCTACAGAGGGATCGGGACAGGCTGGATCAACGGACTGAGACCAGTTGTATGGGATTCAGCAAGGCTCAGTGCCGGGTCCTGCACTTGGGTCACAACAACCTCATGCAGCGCTACAGGCTTGGGGAAGAGTGACTGGAAAGCTGCCCAGCGGAAAAGGGTTTGGGGGTGTTGGTTCAACATCTGGCTGAATATGAGCGATCTGCGTGCCCAGGTGACCAGGAAGGCCAATAACATCCTGGCTTGTATCGGAAATAGTGTGGCCAGCAGGACTAGGGAAGTGGTCATCCCCCTGCACTTGGCACTGGTGAGTCTACACCTCAAATACTATGTTCAGTTTTGGGCCCCTCACTACAAGAAAGCCATTGAGGTGCTGGAGCATGTCCAAAGAAGGGCAATGAAGCTGGTGAAAGATGAAGAGTACGTGTCATATGAGGAGCAGCTGAAGGACCTACGGCTGTTTAGCCTGGAGAAAAGGAAGCTGAGAGGACACCTTATCTCTCTCTACAACTACCTCAGAGAAGGTTATAATGAGGTGGGTGTCAGTCTCTTTTCCCATGTAACAAGCAATAGGACATGAGGAAATGGCCTCAAGTTGTGCCAGGGTATTTTTGATTTGCTATTAGAAAAATTTCTTCATGGAAAGGGTTGTCAAGCACTGGAACAGACTGTCCAGCGATGTGGTTGAGTCACCATCCCTGGGGGTATTTAAAAGGCCTGTAGATGTGGCACTTAGGGACATGGTTTAGTGGTGGACTTGCCAGTGTTAGGTTGATGGTTGGACCTGATGATCTCAGAGGTTTTTTTCAACCTAAATGATTCTATGATTCTACGCATAACTAATGTGTCAGGTTTTCAAATATAGCCTTGGGGGAAGTGAAGGCACATAGGTTTCAATCAAGAAGAAAAACTTTTCACTTTCTTAAAGCTTATATTATGACACACTGCTAAAAAATGTGTAAAGAGATCCAGATTAAAACTTGCTTATGCCACTCCAGTCTCATCTATGCAAAAATTAGTAGCAATAAAGGTATTTCTTAAGAGGGAGCTCTTAATATTTTTTTATGCCCTCTATAATTGTAGATACTTTCATCATACCATCCGAGAATACAATAAATAACCTTAATTTACTCTGTATGACCCTTTCCTCTTTTACATATTACTTCTTTAAATTTATATCTTAAGTGATAATAATAGGAAAAAAAGAAAGAATCCCCCAAAATCCTAAGTGGTGCCTGAGTAGGCCAAAGCTAAAGATTCCTTTTTTCACTCTCCCATGAAGATAATAGTGTATCTCAAGCAAATGTAACAGGATCTGTCACTCCTTAAAACAGAGTTTCAGCAGAGGATCAGTGGGAAAGGTGCTCTGCTGGTTTTGGCTAAGAGATAATTTTTTCCATATTAGCTAGTATGGGTCTATGTTTTGGATTTGTGCTGGAAACTGTTGATAATTCAGGGATATTTTAGTTACTGCTGAGCAGTGCTTACACAATGTCAAGGACTCTTCTGCCTCTCACCTCACCCCACCAATGAATAGGCTGGGGATGCACAAGAAGTTGGGAGGGGACACAGCCGGGACAGCTGACCCCAGCTGACTAGAGGGATATTCCATACCCTATGATGTTACGCTTAGCATATAAACTTGGGGGAAGAAGAAGGAAGGGGGATGCACTTGGAGTGATGGCGTTTGTCTTCCCAAGTAACCACTATGTGTGATGGAGCCCTGCTGTCCTGAAGGTGGCTGAGTACCCGCCTGACGATGGGAAGTGGTGACTGAATTCCTTGTTTTGCTTTGCTTGCATGTGTGGCTTTTGCTTTACCTATTAAACTGTCTTTATCTCAACCCATGACTTTTCTCACTTTTACTCTTCTGATTCCCTCCCCCATGCACCATGGGGGAAGTGAGCGAGTGGCTCTGTGGTGCTTAGTTAGTTGCTGGCTGGGGTTAAACCATGACAGTCCTTTTTTGGCCCAGTGTGGGGCTTGAAGGGTTTGAGATAATGACAGATGGGATTGGAATGTGTTAGATAGAATTTATAGCTGTTATTGCTGTTTAGCTATTAATTGACAGGTTCTTGTTCTTGCCATGGGTCTTGCTTGCCTCACTGTGTATTAGAGTCTAGTGCTCATTAGTGGCTGCTTTTTGCTTTTGCTGCTTGCTGTACTACTATACTGCTTATCATCTTACTCTGCTGTGCCTTGGAACATTTTGTTAACAGCAGTGGCGATGTGCCTGGGATGGCAAATGGCCAGGGTGTCGCTGCTGTTTCTGTGCTGCTGTAACTCCACTGTGAACTTGATTCAAAGGGACTGTGACCTGTGGATGAGTTGACGTGGGAGCAGGACACCCCAAAGCATCTGTGGCCATGGATAAGCCCACACCAGAGCAGGTACATCTCAAACAGTCTGTGGCTGTGGTTATGTCCATGCCACAGCAGACATACCTCTGAAGGGATTGTGGCCCAAAGATGAGTCCATGCTGTAGAAGGTATACCTCAAAGCATCTGTGGTTGTGCATGAGGTCATTCTGGAGCACCCCAAAGTATGTGGATATGGATAAGCCCATGACAGAGCAGGTACACCTCTGGAGGGACTGCAGCCACAGGTAAGGCCATGTTGGAGCAGGTTTACTTCTGAAGCGACTGTGACTGTGGGTAAGGTCACGCTGGAGCAGGTATATCTCTGAAGGCATTGTGACCCATGGAGGAACAGGTACACCTCAGAGCGACTGTGGCTCTGGATAAGTCTATCCTGCAGCAGGTACATCCCTGGAGAGACTGTTCATAGATAAGGCTCCACTTGGAGCCGGTACACCCCTAAGGGACTGCAGTCTGTGGATAAGTCCAAGCCTGAGCAGCGGCAAGGGGAGGAGTTAATTACAAAGTTAAACTTTATGGTCAGGTCCAAAGGGGCCAGGGGTTGAGGCTGTAATGGAAATACCTTTAAAATGTTGTAACTCATGATTTATTTGAGTTGCATGTTATAGGAATTACCATGGCAGGAACCACCTGAACCAATGGAGGACAAGCCTCACAAGAAGTGGAGCAAGCACAGCAGTAACCCAACCTGAGCAGGTTTTAGTGCCCAATAACTCCACACAACACACCATCTCTCCTGTCCTGAGTGACCATCATAACAAATGGAGCCCAAAGTCATGGACTAAATGAAGTCAGTGGACATTCTGTGGACATTTATGGACATTTTACAGACATTTTGCAACACAGGTGCCTACAAGTATTCTGCCTAGATTCTGCAAGCTGTGCTATCTAAATCACTCCCTTGCGTCAGTCCAGAGGTGATGTAGATGCCTTGCTGTATCTTTATACAGTGCCCACTCTTCTTCAAAAGCCCAGCTGATATCTGTATGAGATGAGAGCGGGGCTGGGACTGCCTGACCCACCTGGACTTGGTCCCTGCAGAGGGATGTGAAGGTCACAGTCGCTGCTGTACTAGATTAATGTAGCCAAGGCATTGCACTGTTGCTGACAGTGACCATTGTCATGAACCACAGACGGGGAGGCTGTAACAAATCCTGAGTACAAAAATGTGGAGCAGCCTGTTCACAGGGAGATAGGGTTTCTCATCCCTTTTGGTAAGAGGCTGAAAAGTGAGATATGGTCCTTTGAACTTATTTTTTTCTAAGTGTTCTGATGATCTCTCTATGGTCCAATTTTTTTTCTGAATCATTCTAAGCATTTACAGAACTTTTGCATTTGCTTCTTTTCAGCTGCAGAGAGCACATTCTTTGGCATGTAAATATATTTCTCAAAATTCCAGCACATAGAGAGTCATGCATCATCTGGTCCGTGAGGTGTGCATTAGCTCTGTGCATGCTGAAGTCATTGGCACAGTGTTGATTTATTATTTATCGAAGCAACAATGGCCAACAGTTTTAAAAGACATTCAATCTGCATTGCTTAATGCGTCTTGGAAAAAAATCTTTGCCATCTAAATTGCTGGAATGTATTTTAAGCATCTCTTCCTATGTATCCTGTATTTCATGTGGAAAAATAATTGCTCATCAATTAATTTTGCATAATACCGATGTATATAAAATACTTACCGTATATTGTAGTTTCCTTGCTGAGAGGCTAGCTCCTTTATAATTGCTGCAAAGCACTCCATTCTAATTGGATTTATTCTCAATAAACTTGATATCTCTACTCATTTTATATTTTTCTGCACCTTAAGTATCCTAATTATCCTTTTCTGCTAATAGAAGTTGTTTATTTTCTTGTTTTATGCTGTCTATTTCATTGTACTTACTTTTTTATTACTTTTGAACAAACTATAGCACACACAGTTTGCCATCTGTTATGATATTTTTCTTAGAAAAACATTTTTTCTTTACAATTTGCTAAGTGCTGTTACTTTCTGCTAGGAAACTTCCATTATTTTATATATCTGTTTCAAGCCTGAGAAAAAAGGCTCAGTTTGATAATCTCTCCCTCCTTCCCTCTCTTCCTTCCTCTCTTCTTTCCTCTTCCCAGGCCCAGGGTGCTGGGCCATCTTGTCTAGACCATCTTTTTGCCAAGAGAGGTTGGACCAGAGGATTCCTGAGGTCCTTTCCAACCTGTTATTCTACGATTCTATGATTGATTCTATGATTTCCCTCCCTCTCTCAGTTTTGTATGTGCATGTGTGGAAATTGCCCTCCATTTTCAACAATTTACTGAACTGTCCACTCTTTGCTATAATTACAACCCTCTTGACAACCTGGAATATGAGACAGAACAAGACTAATGGCCAGAAGTTTCAGATTCTTATAGTCCACCCAGTGTTTGTCATGCTTTGAATGGGATTAGAAACTGACATGCAATGATTTTTATTAAAAAAAAAAGCCAAAACATTTCTAACACAAGAACTGTGAGTGGCAGATGTAGCTGTTTCACTTACTGCAGCCCTTTTCCCAGGGTCTCCACTCCCTGCAAGGAAAGGATATAGTCCAGAAACTGCTGAGATTTCTTTCCATATTTTTTTTTTTAAATGAAAAGAAACATCAGTTATTCAAATTTGTTAAGGTAAAATATGAGTCTTTTCTTAGAAGTCATGGAACAAACTTCTACAATTGATCATGTGTCTGATGCTCCTTTCCGCATAATTCTCATAAAATGATTCATGTTCTCTCTTAGGGGAAGAACTTCAAATATCACACCTATTTGTCCATTTTTCATGATAATATTAAACACATATGCTTTTGTGTGCTTTTAGGCTAATTTTTTTCACCAAAGAATACAGGACTGAGCTCTGTGTAAGTGCCTGAAATACTACTCTAGAAGATGCCTATAACCCCTCTTCTGTTACAATTTAGGGAGGTAAACAATTTAGAAAGTATGAGTCTTAGTGGTTTCTAGAGTGAGAGAGCATTACATTGCCCGGCTCTCATTCAGGACAGTTCTGTTTCTAAGTTACGAATCAGTTGTAACCAACAGACTTACACAAGTGTCTGGACACAAGACACAGCTACAAAAAGCAGCTTGCAGGATGGATTTGGAGCTATTCTTAGCTCACCAGAAGGTTTTATGTAATAGAAAATGAGGAAATTGGTCATTTTTGCTGTTGATAGTCTAACTGCTACTGAGAACTAATGATAATATTTGCTAGCTTTTACTGCATATTCCAGCAGAGCATGGTATGCACTCAGGTGTTAGTGTGAACTATGCGCTAAGTCCCATGGCTGTTGTGCAAAGTATAATTTATTATCCCCATTTTACAGATGGGAAGACTGAAGCATGGAATGCTGACAGCAAATGAGTCCCTCAGTTCTGTAGCCAAGAAGAAAACCTCCCAAGTCACATCTATGCTTTCACCTTGACACACAGTGTTGGGTATGTCATGTTCCTGTCACTGATTTAAGTGACAACACAGCTGTGAATATCTGGCACAGTGGAGATGAGCCTCTCTGCACTTACTGATTAGCTGCTTCTTTGAAATATTATCCAGAAGCATTGAAGGTGTTCATAGTTGTTGCTGAGAAAATGAACAAAAGGCACAGATATTTTAATTCTTGTTGTGAGAATGTTCACAGCTGTCAAACCTTTTTGAGCCTTCCTGGGAAACATTTAAATTTGGTTTTCTTCTGAGTGCTTGCCATTATGATTACCAAACACTTTGTCATTTGAAGTTGATGGATGAAGTAGTTGCTTTTTTCTTAACAGAGACCAGGGCTATAAAACATTCCTCTCTTTATGTCTCTTCTCTGTTCATGGGGGACATTCTCCATGAAGGGAAAACTCTGGTGAGCAAATTATATTCCAGTGTGCAAGCACTAGGTGGCATGAGTCATTTTATGGGCACTTCAGTATTTCAGCTAACTCCATCTGTTCAGTACACTAATTACAAATTCAGCCACAAACACTGTTTAGAGGCATATCATAAAAAGTTAGCTGGAAGTGATTTGTGTCCATGTATACTGTATGTTCTCTATTCTGCACACTATGCAGCTGTTACATTTGATGACTGTTCCATGCTGAAATTGGGGCAAAACAGTGATTTTCCTGAGGCTTTTGTGTGGTTTTACAAAGACATGGGGTCTCCACATTTGGGGTACTTTTTGAAGGACAGAACTGAAAAGGGGAATTACATTAATACTAACTTGAAAACATCCAAGGCCTAGATAATTCCATATAAACATATCTGAAAAGCTTGTAACTATTACTCCCAACATTATCAGGAATAATTTGTTTAATAGTCCTTAAATGTGTAAATTAAGTAAATTAACAGCAGCATATTTTTTTTCCATTTTAAAGATTATAATGTTAGATGAAGACAAAGGTAAACTTGCAGTTTGTAGACTGAGACATAGATGCAAATGTGTGCCCAAAGCAGTCCAGTGGACAATATTTATTCCTTCCTCAAGAACTGTTTCTTTTTTTATCCATTAATTACTTCTTGAAAAACACAGAAGCAATTCTTTGAATAGGGCTTGTAATTCACATCTTCAACTCCTACCACTCCTAGACAATTTCTTTGAACAGTAGATAGGAGAATTTTATCCTTTCCTTCTCTCCATCCCACTCAGCCACTGGGATCTTGACTGAACAGCTGCAACCCAAAGTATTTGATAATACCCCTTGCTTTACCTCTTCTCCTCCCCTACACATTTATACCTGTGCCCTTTAACAGCAGAAAGGTGTGGGCTTGACACATCTGCCAAGGAAAGGATCTGGACATTAATCCCATAGGGAGAGGTTCACCTTTCGGTACCCTGCATAAAGTACCTGAACCCTGTAGGGTAGCTGGATTTCTAAGGCATATCTTGCTTCTCAGTATGTTTGGGCCTAGCAGTCTCCCATTTGGCTTTCTAGATGTCCTGGGTCACATTCAGATGCATTTAGCCTTTCCTGTAGACACTGCAGGGACTCTGGGTACCCAGTGCAAGATTGTGCTGTTGGGCATAGGTACCCAAGAGCCCAGACACAATCTTTTTTTATTCACTAGTGGCTGTCTAAGCCAGATCACTTTTACATTTGAAAGTTCATTAGGGTGGCAGTATTTCCTTTCTCATGTACAAGTGATGTGGCATGCCATTTTTCTTCTGCCTAACATTGCACAAGCTTTCAAACACATGACTCCATCTCTTAGGTGCAAGTCCCAACTCCTATTTATGAGTCATTCTAGAATAGAGCTTGCTAGATGTCTCTTAAGTTTCTCAGCTTGAAAACATTCCCAGGCCCAGTAAATATTGAAATGTTTCACATCTAAACTTAAAATAACTTCAGAGGGGGAAGGTGGTACAGCCACTTCAACATACACTGTTCAAAGTTATCAAGTGAGTCAATGGATGAACTTGTCATTTCCCATCTCCTGCCACACAAACATTAAATCAGTGATGTGTCCCTTTAAAAGAGATGCAGGTTTTTTAAGAGCACTAGGCTCCAGTTCGTGTTGCATCCCCTACTTCTTTTCCTAACGCTTGTGAGAATATAGCGTTTTGTGACTCATTATTTACTCTGTTGTACAACACAACACTATTTTAAGTTCACAGTATCACTGCAAAGAATTTCAATTAATGATTTAAACATATGTTTGTGGTATTATGTGAACATTTTTTTGCAGGTCTACAAGTTGATCCATTATATTGTCATCAAAGTGTGCAATAAACATCCCATTGTAAGAAAGTAACCTTTATCTTGGAAAGAAAAAAATAGTTGACTCATTGCATTTAGATGAGCTAAATTACCTAGTAGGAGAGTCCCAAATGTTAAAACAGATTTTCATATGAAATGGGAAGATTTCTTTTGGAAACCTTCAAAATTCTATCTTCCATTTGATATTATTTATTATTAATTGAAATCAGCTCTGTACCAGCTACCAGGAGTTGGTACACAAGATGATTTGACTTTGATCCTGAGTACTTATCTGGTGACTGATTAAACTCCTGGCTGACTTCGTGTGGAGCTGTAACTAATTGTTACAGGACGACTTCAGGTGGGAATTTCAGACAGTCTTGTAGATTCCCCCAGGCATCTCCTGCTGTCCACAGGCCAATTGACATGCATTATTTATATGCTTAAATGTGCTGATTAACATCCTGGGTAGAGGATCTGGCTGTTGCAGAGACTTCCCCAGGCAGTTCCTGCTATAAAATTGACCAAATAGTACACAAGAAAGTTGCTCACTAATACTCTGCAGAAACTGTTTCTGCAGAAATGCTCACATGGAACAGTCTTTTGTACACAGAAAATTAGAATATTTTGTTTGTAGTTTAAGGTAATCAATAGAAATGGATCATGGGGTGGTCATGTAGTAGCACAGCTCAGCTGATTTATAAAAATTTACAAAACTAACAGTTCAGGAATTCTTCCCCTGTATGGCTAAGGACCCTTAAAATGGACTCCCATTACCACCGGGACAGTCACTGACCAACTTTTTGGAGATTTGATTCTCCACCTGAGTATCATCTTATGCAAAATATCCCAACAAAGTAGTGGGTTTGGGTGTTTTAGTTGTTTGTTGGGTTTTTTTAACAGTCTATCTGCAATTGCCTGTGTAATAGTATATTCCCCTGACCTCCTTCCAAATTGTTGCTGGGATAAAACACAGTCATGTACCTTCTCCTTTGCCTATGCTTTGATTTCTGTAGGGAAAAAAACTGAACTTGAAGCTAGAAGATATTAGGTGCTCTTCAATGAGTATTGATGTGCAGATAACCAAGAAACAGGGTGCTGAGGTGTGCTGCAGAGCATAATTGCCTCTACAGCATCAAGTCTCTCTAAAGGCAGATGTACATAGAGAGAGAAAGAGACATCTGCAGAGGGTGACTTGGATAAATGGATATACAGCTTCCTTAATAAGGCCAGCACAGAATGGCTTCTACTGCTAAGGGAACAGTTAACATGTTTGGGGTGGGATGGGGGTGGGCAGGGGGAAGAAATAGTGACTCTTGTTGACGGTGGGTGGAAAAAGCAAAAGAAAATTGCCCATTTCCTTGACTCAGAAAAATTCGTTTTTTCCTACTGCCAGTAGAACATGGAGCATGGGCTGGCAGTCTCTGAATCAAAGTGCCCGATCAAAGTGGCTGAAATTATGTGAGTAGAACCAATTTATTTAACATAAGGTCATATCCCATCCTGAGGTAAATGAATATTATTTTCCCTCCCTTGCAACCTACCAGTTTGTGGCAGGAAAACCTGAAGAGCCTCTGCCTACATGAGACAGATGATGCTGAGACAAATATTCAGACCCCAAGAGAGGACATTTTGTTTAGGAAAGAGCTAATCAAATTAAGATAAGTGCTTCACAAATATTTTCTCAAAGAAAAATGCAAATGTTTTGGGTATTTTTTTTGTAAGCTGCTTTAGAATTATTAAAATTTTGAGGATTTCAAAGTGAAAAGGAGTCTGGAACAAACAGTAACTTAATAAGAAAATCCTTTTGAAATGTGCTTAAATTTTCATGGTTTAATGTGGTAGTCCACTCATCCTACTTTCAAATATTTCAAAATTTCAAGAAGGGAGAAAAATGATGTTGTAGGAACAAAAGCAGTCAAAAGTGAACTGTCAAAGTTGACATTTCATAGACAATCATAAGATGGTATTTTTATTAATAAACTACTTGGAGGATGTTTACTCATCATGTATATCCACAGAAGTCAGAACTGATTTATTAATCATATGCAAACAGAAGATAAGAGCTACATTTACATTGTATAGTATAGTTTGACTAGCTCTAAAGTAAACACTGATTTCTAGGAGGTTTTGGAAGAGATTTATTATGAAAAGTAAGAAAGAAAAATCTCAGAGTGATTGAATTTCTTGTAGGCAGAAGAAGAGTAGGATTTCAGGTTAAATGTTGTACTAATGCCCAGTCTGGCCCCTGTACCATAATTACAGTAATCAAACACTATTTATTTATACCATGTCTCTTTTGCACTAGTCTCATGCATATTAAATATTTACAATGCAATCTGCAGTTTATAGCTTCACATTGGCAGCAGCTTTTTAAAATATTTAATAAACTACTCTACTTAGCAGCTTATATAACATTTGGGAATAACGCAACAGAATTGCTGGCAAGTTATACAACCTCCTAGGGTGCTCTTCATTCCAGGACAAACCTGACTGTTATTACTGTAATCAGTTTTACAATCTTATGTGACATCTGAGATCACATTGAACTGTTACTTGTAGCAGTGGATTCCAAGTTTGAGATCCTGATTCTGATATACTTGTGCATGGTATAGAAAATGGCTGTTTGGTCTGATTCATGATTACTATTCTTTTTCTTAAGCAAATGTGGACTGTGTTTTTTTTAGAAGAGGTAAGACCCAGACTTACACTTGAACTGTATCTTTGAAACTAAATTCAGGAATACTTCAGAGTGTAGATGCTGCTGAGTCTTATCTTTGAATGCAGAACCTTGAGCTTTGCAAAATTTAGAGACATTATTAATTGAGCAATTACAATAATAAATTTTAACAAGAAGGAAGCACTTGCTAAACTCTTGAATCCCATTAGATTGCTCACATTTAATAATTTCTTTTCTAGGGCTGCAGCATGGATTGAAACATGCAAAGGGACACAGCACCATATGCAGTAATCTAACAGCATAAAGGCACCTGTCCTCTTCCTTGCTGTGGGGAACGGCTGAGTTATAAGACCGGAAAATCATCCAATTCTCAGTACTTGCTAATTGACTGAGCATTTGACTACTGATCCACAGGAAGAAAAAAAAAAAAAAGAAATAAAAGGGGGATGGGGAAAAAAGACTACATAGAAAAGGCATGTGCAAATCAGCTGCAGCCTTTAATTTGGTGGAAGTAGAAATGATAATGCTTGTGCAGTATCAGCTCTGCAGTATTCTAACTGAGCTTTTGCAGCTGTGAATTGCTTTTGCCCTGAAACCAATTCAAAATGCAATGTTTGTTTTGGAAAGGCCAAATCCCTGCAGAAATCTGTGGTATTCTGCCTGTTTGGGAGGGGAGGGGCTGAGGCTGCCGATAATTTGTGCTTACAAGACTGTGGCGGAAGGAGTCTTGAAATGTAGAATAATAATAATGAAAAGCAGAATTGTAGATTTTTAAAAAACAAACAGGCTTAATTTAGCCATTCTTACACATGTTGAAAGTTGGGCTTTTTTGCATCTGAAAGATTATTTTGCTTCTGGCTCTTTTTAATAAGTCATGTTGAATATTTAATGATGTTTCTTAAAAATGTCCACATTAACTAACTGTGACCCCTTATCTAGGGCAAGAAAAGAGAACACTTTCATTAATGACCCAATGCCTGGGGAACCCTATTTTCTTTAAAGTACCGAACAAGTGAGGACATTTATAGATCTGGCGGGAGATAATAAGAACTACCCAATTTGCATTGAAAGTCAACAGGAGCCCTCTTTGGACCTTTAAAAAGCTCCCCTTTTGTCAAATAATGGGAGTACACACAGGTTATGTCATAAAGTTAAGTGCAGATATCAAGGCATTTAGGTGGAAAAAACAACTATCCTGGAATCTTCATAGGCAAATTTTGACTTAAATCAATTATTTTCTGCATCTATAAAATGCCCTGTCAGTTGTCAACAGAGTAATTTAAGACTGCTCCAATTCTGTCCTGAGAGGGTAGGTGGCATGGCTAATTACTACTGCCTTTCCCAGCAGTTTTAGCTTCTCAGTTTGGTCTTTGTGCAAAACAAAAACATACTTTTGAGGGGAGAGGTAACAATCTGGTTCTCTGGGGCTACAGACAGTCTTTCACTTCATGAGGCACTGTTCTCCTTACCATGTATTCCTCCCACTTCTCTTTAGGCACTGCATAAAGAAGTCTAAGCTAGAAGCCTGATTGCCCTATGGCTATTGTCTATAGGCACTGTAAAGAGAGAGGCCCCTCAAGGACAGTAGAGCCTACTGGTGAATTATACAATCTTTTTTGAATGTCTGTCACTCTGGCTTGGTAGTAGAGGACTCTTGTTGTGTGGAATCCAGCCTCCTCAGCCAGAAGACAGAGATTGGGAGAATGACCCCCCCGCAATCCAGGAGGAGATAGTCAGGGACCTACTGCATCACATAGACATACACAGTATATGGGACTGGATGGGATACACCTGAGGGTGCTGAAGGAGCTGGCTGGGGTGCTCGCCAAGCCACTTTCCACCATTTACCAGCAGCCCTGGCTGACCGGGGAGGTGCCAACAGATTGGAAATTGGCCAAGCTCAGGGTGATCAGATAGTACCTGTAAACCACCGGTTGATAGTACTTGTCAGCCACTGGTAGCCTAAGCCATGGTCTCCACTTGCCTCAAAAGCACCACCAGCAAGAATGTGGCAACCCAGACGGAGCAACCACGCAAACATGCAGCAGTCCAGGTCCCAGGCTGCAGGGAGTGCCTGAGCCTGTCAGTGCTGTTGGAGGGCCGCAGTGACAGCGCCTGTGTGCGCTGCGACCAGCTGGATGACCTGCTCAGCCTGGTGGCAGAACTCAAAGAAGAGGTCGAGAGATTAAGAAGTGTTAGGGAATGTGAAAGGGAGATTGATTGGTGGAGTTCCACCTTGGCACCCATGAATCAAGAGGAGCAAATAGAGGCTCCAGGCAAGGCAGGTGATCCCTCACCCTCATGCTGCCAGGCAGAAGGAGGGAACCTAAGAGATGAGGGAGACTGGAAACAGGTCCCTGCTCAGGGAGGCAAGAAAATTCTCTCCCAACCTCCCTCACCCTCCATGGTGCCCCTTCACAATAGCTTCGGGACCCTGGAACTTTTGAATGAAGACATGGAGGAAGAGAATGAGACAAACAATGAGGAAGACCAAGGACCACCAAGGCCAGGTCACTCTAGAAAAGGTATTAAAACCAGCTCTGAAAGGAACCCCAGAAGAGTCATTGTAGTGGGGGACTCCATTCTGAGGGGTGTCAAAGGCCCCATATGCAGACCAGACCAGCATCATAGGGAAGTCTGCTGCCTCCCTGGGGCCCGTGTCAAGGACCTCACAAGAAGACTCCCCTCTCTAGTCAAACCCAAGGACTATTACCCTCTTCTGGTTTTTCAGGTAGGTGGTGACGACATTAGCAGGAGAAGTCCTAAAGCAATGAAGAGAGATTTCAGGGCCTTGGAGAAACTGATCAAGGGGTCGGGGGCACAGGTTGTGTTCTCCTCCATCCCTCCAGCTGGGGGGATGGGTGAGGATGAACACCGAAGAACACAGCAGATGAATTCGTGGCTTCAAGACTGGTGTCACCGTCAGGGCTTAGTTTTTTTCGATCATGGGTTGGTATACAGGGCACCAGACCTCTGGGCGTTAGATGGGATGCACTTGTCCCAGAAGGGGAAGAGGATCTTGGGGCAGGAGTTAGCTGGGCTCACTGACAGAGCTTTAAACTAAATTTGAAGGGGGAAGGGGGCAAAACACCAGCCCATCTGAAGTGCATGTATACCAATGCACACAGCATGGGTAACAAACAGGAGGAGCTTGAAGCCGTGATGATACAGGAAAATTATGATGTTGTGGCTGTCACAGAAACATGGTGGGATGCCTCCCATGACTGGAGCGCGCCAGTTGATGACTACAAGCTCTTTAGAAGGGATAGACAAGGTAGGAGAGGTGGTGGGGTAGCACTATATGTTAGGGACTGTTATGATTGCCTTGAATACAAGTGCAGTGAAGACAGGGTGGAGTGTCTTTGTGTTAGAATCAGGGGGAAGGCCAACAAGGCAGATGTTGTAGTAGGAGTCTACTATAGGCCACCCACCCTGGACAGAGAGGTAGATGAAATATTCTATAGGCACTTGGGTGAAATCTCACGATCGCTTGCCCTTGTTCTTGTGGGGGACTTCAACTTCCCAGACATCTGCTGGAAATACAACACAGCAGAGCGTGACCAGTCCCGAAGATTCCTGGAATGTGTGGGGGACAACTTCCTAACACAGCTGGTGAGAGAACCAACCAGAGAAGGTGCCCTGCTAGATCTCCTCCTTGTGAACAGAGAAGGACTGGTGGATGATGTGGCAGTTGGAGGACGACTAGGGCACAGTGATCATGAAATAATAGAGTTCTCTATTCTTAGAGAGGCCAGGAAAGGGCTAAGCAGGACTGGCATCCTGGACTTCCAAAGGGCTGACTATGTCTTGTTTAGGCACCAGCTTGACAGGATCCCTTGGGAGAAGGTCCTGAAGGCTATAGGGGTCCAGGAAGGCTGGGCACTCTGTAAGAAGGAAGTGTTAATGGCTCAGGAGCAGGCAGTCCCCAGGTGCTCTAAGAGGAGCAGGCGTCAGAGAAGACCACACTGGCTGAACAGGGAGCTTTGGCTGCAACTCAAGGAGAAAAGGAGAGTTTACAGCCTTTGGAGGAAGGGGCTAGCCACTCACAGTGATTACAAAGAGGCTGTGAGGCTATGCAGGGCAGAAATCAGGAAGTCCAAAGCCCAGCTGGAAATTAATCTGGCTTCAGCAATCAAAGATAACAAGAAATGTTTCTATAAGTATGTGAGCAGCAAAAGAAAGACCAGGGAGAGTCTCCATCCCCTGCTAGATGCTGAATGAAACTTGGTAGCAAGTGATGAGGAGAAGGCTGAGGTACTTAATGCCTTCTTTGCCTCAGTCTCTAATAACAAGACTAGTTGTATTGAGGGAATCCAGCCCCCTCAGCCAGATGATAGAGACTGGGAGAACGACCCCCCCTGCAATCCAGGAGATAGTCAGTGACCTGCTGCATCACATAGACACACACAAGTCTATGGGACCAGACGGGATACTCCTGAGGGTGCTGAAGGAGCTGGCTGGGGTGCTCGCCAAGCCGCTTTCCATCATTTATCAGCAGTCCTGGCTGACCGGGGAGGTCCCGACAGATTGGAAATTGGCCAATGTGACGCCCATCTATAAGAAGGGTCGGAAGGATGATCCGGGAAATTATAGGCCTGTCAGCTTGATGTCGGTGCCTGGGAAGCTGATGGAGCGGCTCATCCAGAGTACCATCTTATAACACATGCAGGACAATCAGGGGATCAGGCCCAGTCAGCATGGGTTTATGAAAGGCAGGTCATGCTTGACAAACCTGATGTCCTTCTACGACAGAGTGACCTGCTTATTGGATGAGGGAAAGGCTGTGGATGTAGTTTACCTTGACTTTAGCAAGGCCTTTGACACCATCTCCCACAGCATTCTCCTGGTGAAACTAGCTGCTCGAGGCTTAAATGATCGCACGCTTTGCTGGGGGAAAAACTGGCTGGATGTCCGGGCCCAAAGAGTTGTGGTAAATGGAGTTAAATCCAGTTGGCAGCTGGTCACGAGTGGTGTCCCCCAGGGGTCAGTTTTGGGGCCACTCCTGTTTAACATCTTTATTGATGATCTAGATGAGGGGATCGAGTGCACCCTCAGTAAATTTGCAGATGACACCAAGTTGGGAGTGTTGATCTGCTTGAGGGTAGGGAGGCTCTGCAGAGAGATCTGGACAGGCTGGAGCGATGGGCTAAGGCCAACTGTGGGAGTTTCAATAAGGCCAAATGCCGGGTTCGGCACTTCGGCCACAACAACCCCCAGCAGCGCTACAGGCTTGGGGAGCAGTGGCTGGAGAGCTGCCAGTCAGAGAGGGACCTGGGGGTGTTGATTGACAGCCAGCTGAACATGAGCCAGCAGTGTGCCCAGATGGCCAAGAAGGCCAATGGCATCCTGGCTTGTATCAGAAATAGCGTGGCCAGCAGGGACAGGGAAGTGATCTTGCCCCTGTACTCGGCACTGGTGAGGCTGCACCTCGATGACTGTGTTCAGTTTTGGGCCCCTCACTACAAAAAGGACATTGAATGACTCGAGCGTGTCCAGAGAAGGGCAACAAAGCTGGTGAAGGGTCTGGATCACATGTTGTAAGAGGAGCGGCTGAGGGAACTGGGGTTGTTTAGTCTGGAGAAGAGGAGGCTGAGGGGAGACCTCATCGCCCTCTACAACTACCTGAAAGGAGGTTGCAGAGAGCTGGGGATGAGCCTATTTAATCAAGTAATAAGTGAGGACAAGAGGTAATGGCCTCAAGTTGCACCAGGAAAGGTTTAGACTAGATGTCAGGAAGTATTTCTTTACAGAACGGGTTGTTAGGCATTGGAGTGGGCTGCCCAGGGAGGTGGTGGAGTCCCCATCCCTGGAGGTGTTTCTTATGTAGGGTCAACATAGCACTTAGGGATATGGTGTAGTTGGAAACTGTCAGTGCTAGGTTAATGGTTGGACTAGATGATCTTCAAGGTCCTTTCCAACCTAGATGATTCTGTGATTCTGAGGACTCTGTTGTGGCAATGGCCATAAGGACAACTGAGTTCAGTGTATACTATGGAATGACTCTGGGCCTGCGATTCCTCTCCTGACTTACTATAAAGAAATGTAGGAATAAGTCACTATCTTTCTGCTGAACTTTTGGCTTTTATATTTTCAAAGCCATTTTTGCAGGTAAAAACAAGAGTTTAATGGAAATTTACTTTAAAGTAATAATACCTCAACATTTCCTCTTGCTAGAAAGCATTGAATAAAACTAATGTTTTATTCAGCAGAATAACAATGGAAAGATTAACAACCTTTTCTATATTTTTTTCTCATAGAAAACATGGTTCCTTTTCTGTTTATCCGTTATGAAGCATTTTAACTCATTGCATTAATGTTTTTGAAGACAGGTGTAAATTATTGCAAATTCCCTTTCCTTGCAATAACTTTTTTAAAAATCTCATTCTTCATTATTCATAACTTTTAAGATTGAATTTATCATATTCAGGAAGTTCAGTGTGATTTCTAAATGCTTGTTGTATCAGGTCTGACTGAGCCAGAATTGGTTTTCCCCTGTAGCAGCCCTCATGGTGCTGTGTTTTATGTTGGGAGCTGGCAGGGTGTTGATAGCACACCGGTGTTGTGGCTACTGCTGAGTAGTGCTTACACAGCACCAAGGCTCTTTCTGACATTTCCCCCCCCCACAGTGGGACGGGGTGGGCAAGATCTTGGGAGGGGACACAACCAGGACAGCTGACCCGAACTGACCAAAGGGATATTCCATACCATATGACGTCTGCTCAGTATAAAGCTGGGAGAAAGGAGGAAGGGGGTGGGGTCACCCTTGGTCCTCCGAGGCAACCACTACGCGTATTGGAGCCCTGCTTCCTGAGAAGGCCCAACATCGCCTGTTCATGGGAAGTAGAGAATAAATCTGTTTTCTTTTTTTTGCTTCCGCGCGCAGACCTTTGCTTCGCTTTGCTTATATTAAAACTGCTGTTGTTTTACCCACAAGGGTTGTTTTGTTTTCCTATCTTATTTTCTTTCCCTTCTTTGCCCTATTGAGAAAAAAAGGGGAAAGGGGGGGAAGTGATAGAGCGACTTGGTGGGTACCTGGCATTTAGCCAAGGTCAAGCCACCACACTTGTATAACTTTTGGAATGTATCAATACCCCATAAAAAGATCACAAACACAGGTATGGTCAAGAGTATTTGAACTATCTCATAATAACTTTGTTGATGAAGGGCAACAAGAAACATACATAAAACAATTGTGGGATTTCTCTTCATCTTTATGATTCTGGCAAGGTCTATAAATCCATTAATGCAGAAGTTCAACAGCCTCTTCTGGCTACAACGCATTGTATGATAATTTAGTAGGGCAGAATCCTTTCTTTAAGAGATATATAAAAGGTTTTCAGGTTTTTTCCTGTCCAGAGAACAGATGTTTTCAGGCAGGAACAGAATGTTGAGTTTCATTAGAGACCCATACAATAACTAAGCAGTTTCAAAGAAGTAATTCTTAGCCAAATTGACCGTGTGTCTCTTGTCTTGGCAATGAGACATTTGGGGGTATGGTTCTGAAAACATCTTTAAAAAAGGAAAAAAATCAGAAGGGCACACTTTCCATTTTGTCAGGACAATTACTCCCTTTCTAATAGTTCATTTTCAATCAATTATGGGACCACTTTTCTCATCAGAAGGGATTGGTTGAAAACTTTGTGAAAACAATTTCCTCTAAATGAGAAGATAATTTGCAGGGGAATGGGCAAATACTTGTTAATTGTTCATGAGTATGAAATTTCAAAGCCAGATTTCAGAATTTTTTTCTGTCTATATTCAAGCAATTGACCTCAACTCATTACACACAAACACATTCTTGTATGTCCCCCATATGTGCTAACACACGTTAGCATATATGCTAACACTCTCCAGTGTTTAGAGTCAGGGTTATAGTTAGTACTTTAATGTTCTGTGTTTGAATGAGTTAAAAAATGTAATATGGTATTTGGTTTTCATTTTCATTCCATAAACTGGCTCACACTTACTGATAATACTAGCCAGCAGTCATAGAATTTAGCATTTGTTTTAATAAGGCCTGTTTGAATTTTCAGGTTTTCCTTCTTTATCCCTTTCCCCTCTCTTTTGTATTCTTTTGAAGAGAACATGGATGTAATGATGTATGCAACTTGAATGATGCAAAGTTGCAAAACCTGTAAAAGAAGCTCTGGTGAGTCTGACCAACAACTCATTCATTTTCTTTGGTATCTTACCTCTGACAATGGCCATAAATGGATGCCTAAGAAAAAATAATGAAAAGAGGACAAGAATATAACAAAAGATTTCTAAATGCTTTCTCAGCCTCCAACGAGGTCTCTCAAGATTGCCATGTCTTTAATAATTCCCAACAGTTTTCATTTCTCTGAATCCACCTATCTCCCTGCTACCCATGCACAATTTTAACAGCTGCTATATCAGTGGCAAAAGAGTACCAGATTCATTTCACGTTAAGTTATAAATGTTTTGCAGGTGTGTTCAGCTCTTCCCTGTAGACAGTCTGTAATCTCTTTCTCAAGGGCAACCAGATAGTAGATCGCATTTTGAAAGTCTAATATTCTGTAGATAATCAACATGTCTTTCAGAAAACAGCCAGAATTGAAGTCAGAGATTATATTAAGGTATTCTGAGGTAACCAATAACAGGGTGTTTTACTGAAATGTAATGAGTTTGAAATTTTATAACTGTATTAATATGACTTACAAATTCAGTTACTAGCTTTTTGTTCATTTAGAGGCCTTAAGCATAATTTCATCCATTCCACTTACTAACATTTAAAAGAACACACATGGAAGTTGCTAATACATTAAGAAACTAGTGCAAATTCAACTGGATGAGGCATAATGTAATTATATCTTTTACCTATTGCTTTTTTGTTCCTTTGTGTCCCTTTACCTACTCTTCTATTTTTCAGCTTAGAAATTAAACACATTTTCACCCTTTTTCATACTAATACACTAGACCAAGTTAAAGATTGGGATGTAACATATTGATAAATTTATGAAAATGAGAGGAAAAAAGTGTAGGATTGCCTGGGGAAATCTAAAGAGAGCATAAAGGGAGTTTAGATTAGTGCAATATGCATATTAATGAGTTCAGAATAAGGTATCCATTTATATCATTCCAACATCTTCAATCCATTTCTGAAGTTGGTCCCTGGTGAGGAGGCTTAATTTAAAACATAGAAATGCTCTCCAAGTTCCTGAACTCAAAGAGAATGCAATTAACATCACCTGCCAAATGAGTCCACTGCTTTTTTTGAGACTGTGGGCGGAAGCACAGGTGCTTATGCTGAATCTGTGAGATGAGACCACACCAGAAAGGATCCTGGCCATTGTTCTTTGTCACCACAGTTCTCATCTATAGAAGATGTTTAGTGGCCAACAGTTCTTATATGTAAACTATGAAGTGCACTAAATATTTATTTATATGTGAAATATGAAAAAGCACCATTAATGCTTTCATTCAAACAAACAAAAATCCCCCACACCAAAATGTTCAGTGATCAGCTATCATTATAAAATAATGGCTGAGGATAGATGAAAAGGTTGTGTCTGTATTTGAAGATAACTATTGGCAAAAGCTGGTGTTGTAATATTGACTTCTGTCCCTATATTATCAAGACTTTGCATTTAAATTAGAAACATAATTCCTCATACTGGGAAGCTAGTAATGGAATAAGGTTTTCTCTTCATCTTTCTGTTCCCACTTTCAACCCAATACATAATCTTACTGATTAAAATTAAGTTGGTGCTGAGATCTGAATGTCCTGTAGTTTTAGCTCATTTAAATCTGGTGAAAATATTTTAGAATGTGGTGGGGTTTTTTTTACTTTTAATCGCTTTCATATTGTTTGTTTATCTAGAATATTTCTGCCAGGTTTTGCTGACTTGAATTGAGGAAGATCAGTTGTTACTCAGAACATATTTTTGCACATGGAGTTTAAGCTAACTCCAGATGAGAACAGACATTTTTAGTCTGTGATCCAAGTAGTTTCTCTTCAGTTTACCTGAGATTTCAGTCATTTCATCAAGTAGCAGAAATAATGCTCTGATTTAGGTAGGTGGTTACCTAAATTTGTATAATCTCCAGTTAGTTTAGCCATATACCATCTAATATCTTTATGGCAGCTGTTTCTCTTCAGTTTCCTTTACAGTGAGGGGAAAGATGTTTTCACTTTTAGCAGTGACACTAGCTTGAGGTCAAGGTAAAATGTGCACTAGCCTCTAATGCCTGCCTAAGTATAGTAAATAGATATCTGTATAGACCTACTTTTATTCATCCTAGCCATATTATTACAGACATTGTTGAAATGAGTGGTTTGTAACGTTTGTTAGATTGAAATCTTATTTGCCTAACGTGTTTAAAAAGTTATACCTAATAATTGCAAAGAAGTCAATATTTGTTGCACAAATGAAATGAGATTAAATTAAACTGGTTAAAATGCTTACTATCCTATAACATAAAACTTCTGCATATCCCCAGCAATATCATTTGAACTGATAATAATCAAGAATCTCAGAACAGCTATCAAGGACAGTATAGATATAGATTAAAGCTTACCCTGCTTTCTGTAGCAGTGATTCCTGTTCTTCAGCCTTAATGCATACTGGAGGATTAAGTGGTTTTGCAGACTAACTGTCTTTACATTAATTATATTGATGTCCTTCATATCATTATGAGTCATCATGTAGCTTTTCCTGTACAATACAATCTCTTTTCTTAAATCCTCTCTTTGTCTTGTGCAACATTTCAAACCTTTACCTGCTTTGATTTTTTACTTAGCTTACCACCCATGTCATGTCTGAGGTGAGAGAAGTCTTTTTGTCCCCATCCCTTTACACTGAAAAATGTGACTTCCATTTTGTACTTTGGCTCACTTCCCAGAAATATTTGTAAATAGCATTTTTGCAAACATGTTTATTTATTTATTTCCACCAACCAGAATACTGTTTAATCAAACTGTTTGAGGCAATGAGTTTGAAGCACAGCACAACCATGAGGTGTAAAAGTTTGTCTGAGCCACCCCGGAGTACTAGTGGAATGAACTGAAGGTCAGTGCCATCTTTGCAAATAAATACAGGTACATCCTTCCCTTTTTTATTTTTTTTCTTTTTTCTTTTTTTTTTTTTTTTATTAATCTGTGCTCAGTTAACTGGTGATTAGTTCATATAGCAGTCATACCGCAAGTTGAAAGAAATGGACGGATTAAAGATTGTGGGGATAAGTCTTCTTCAGTCCTGGCTAACCTAAATTGTTTGTAACTTGGTAAGCAAGGGCTAATAGCTTGTTTTGTGAGCAGGCAATGAAGCCTCGTTTGCACTGTTTTTCTCTTTTGCACACTCTCTGATTTCTAATAAAGAACAAGCAGTTTAGTCTTTCCTTTATTGGGGCATTAAGTAGTTATGCCCTCAAAGTGCTTGTCAGTTTTTACAAAACTCTTGTAGTAATTTTGTCCCTTTTATATAAAAGGGAGTTGTGGTGAACCCTCTGGAGTAGAGAGTCATCTCAGGGTTACTGCAGAAGGAGGAAACAGGAGAGGAAATAGAAAAAAAATCACTGCATTTACAGTAATAGATTGCTTTCTTACAGAAATGCTTCAGGATTCCTGGATCCAGCTCCTACCTTCTTCACTGGTATTGTGTGACTTTGGCATGTCTTGTAGTCAGATAGCTCATGTTTCTTGCCAAATTGTCAGATGGTGTTGTTCTCTGTGTCATGCAGCGGCGTCAACCTGGTCATGCAAGGGAGAAGTCAGCCTTTACTGCAACTCAGGCACCTGCCCTCTAATGGGCAAGTTTTTTTCTTCATAGGGCCTAGTATGTGACATAGAGACAAGGTACACTGTGGCTAATGTGGAGTGCTGTGGCTTCTCCATGACTTTGTAGCCTGTGGGCACAGTGGGCATGCGTGCATCAAGCAGTCAGCAGAGAAGCTGTGGCACTGGCTGCCTGGGTGTGCAAGGGATGCTCCTCACCTCAGAGGACTGCAAAATTGGAGGCCAGCTCCACGTGCCTCAAGGTGTGAGGCTGGGCAGTTCTGCCTGGCTTGGCGTGAACTACAAGTTCTTCATTTGTAAAACAAGGATGATCTTCTCTTGCTGTGTTGCTCTAGGGAGATTAAATACCTTCTTGGTTAAAATTTGGTTTCAAACAGAAGTTCATCTTAGGCATTTTTCTGCTATTTCTGGTTCATTTTTTGTATAAGGAACAAGTAGGTATTGTTTGTCTGACTTCAAATTAATATAATAGTAAGTTGTCAAAACAGACTGAAGGCACTTAGAAATAGGTCCTTTCATTATGAAGCACACACCCACTGCAAAGCTGCTTTGAGAAGCTTCTGATAAGAAGTTGTAGTAGCGCAGGGGTGGAAGTATGATTTGAAATATGACAGGTCTAACAAGGTTCTTTGTGCTGAAAGGAATAATTATTTTGATGGGTAAGCTTAGAAACATCGCACAATAATACTGTTTGTGTCAGTAACTCTCAGTGAAAATCAGTTGTATGCTTCTTTGGACTGAGTGGTCTGCAAACAAAGACTGAGTCTAACAGTGATGCTACAGTGCCAGCTAGCTATACTCTTCCTAGACTTTGATAAGCTAGCTCAGGTCCTTGAAACAGTACAGCCATGTTAGAATAACTCTCCCTGGGCTGTTTAGTCCTGCCAAGAAGTCTGGACAGAGCATGGTCACTGCTTCCAAGACCTCATTTATCTCCTTCAGCTTAATCTGAAATGTGCCAAATAAATATCCAACTACCCAACTCTATAAGAAAACTGGCCCCATCCTTAAGAGAGAATTTTAAATGTACTTAATGTGTATTTCACTGTTGAAAAATACCACAAAATGTGTGGATATGAATGTTGCGGATGAAAATATTAACATGGTAATGATTTAGCAGCAAATCAAGATTCATTAATGACTAGCAGCACTTAATCATTAACTAATTTAAGGATTTACAAAGTAATTCAGCAAAATATGTTGTGATTAAAAAAACGACTTAACTACAGATTAAAATATTACAATATTCACACTAATTTACTATACGGTACCTTAAGTCAATACATAGATACATGCACATTCACAAACACAAGACGTACAAACACACAGACAGACAAAAAGCATTTGAATTCAGTGAAATATGTATGTACCCACACTCATGAAAATAACTGTGTGTACCTAAACACATCAGTAGGTAAAGAGAGGAAGAGTGGGTGAAAGAGAAACTAGTTCAAAGTTTAAATTTCCCTTTTTTTGAGTTTAGAGTAAATACTCACAGTGCAACGGCATTCCTCAAAGGCAATAATTGAGACTCGAGGGGATCGACTTCACCCTGTCCTCCTGTCATCTCTAACAGTGGATGGTACCTCGAGGATTTGATATCTGACAGGTATCCAGCTCAGGGGAGGTGCTGGTCATCGGCCCGCTGCAGTCCAGGATAGCTCAAAGCTTGGGGTCGCTATTTATAGGGTCCAAGATAATTGACTTTCATCAGGTGCTTTTCCACTTCCAGCCCAGCTCGAGTGATGAAATATTCTGGTGTTTTTCACCAGTTGCACAGTGCGAGAACTTGATGGATGTGCAGTTCTGTTATTGTTCTCCCTTGCCCACGTCCCAGGTACTGGTGTACCAAGCTGTCAGAAGGTGATGGACTGTTATAACCGTTCCCAAGCGATAGGGAGAGCAGGAGCCAGGCTTGTCAAAGGGGCGCCTTAACACTCTGGTTCACTGCCATTTGCAGTCCATACGTCCCTGATTGGTGTGTGGCCCAGGATGGGGGTTTGAATCACACCAAGCACTGAGCAGCCTAGCAAGGAGTGGGGGGAGGAATTGCACCACCACAATGAACCACAGCTGGTTAAAGATAATGTAGGGTTTCATTTTGAAAATACTGGTTTATCAAATGCATACCAGATACAGGTTAAGCGTAAAGGAGTGGGAAATATGTGACTTCAAGATTTTTCTGAGTTTTTCTGGGAGCTTGCTCTCTACTTCTACACAGTTTGAAAACCCTATTGCCATTGATCCCTGCAAAATTTTCAGAGAGTTTTAGTTTTATTATCACTGCATCGGTGTTGCGAACCTGGAGCTAAGCTCCAAGTTTTTCAGTCTTGATCATTGCTCCAGGAATTTTTGGCTTTTCTATATCAGCAAAGCAAAAAAGTAGTGGAAGTCCTGGAAACAAGGGCTGTCATATCTGAATTGAGTGCCTAACACCTTGGGCTCAGCTATGTAGACCTGTTAGGTATCTGTCCTAAGGATGAGAATGTCTACTGAATGTCTCTGGGAAGTATTGCATTTCAGTAGACATTAACTGTGACTAATCTAGAAGCACTCTGAGAACCCAATAGACTATTAGCATATGCAGATTATTTCTTTCATCCACCAATATCTTCTCTTGCTTCCCAGGATAAGTGGTTAGCACAAGCTGAGTCCTATAGTTCAGCATCACAAGAATTTTACATGAAATACCTAACAGTCCACAGTACACATGAGCTACCTAATAGTCCACAATGACATGCACAGCTCTGTCTAAACAAGTGACAAACAAATAACAATCTGCTCGTTGACATGAAATTTGATTCAGTCTAATAATTTTAGATGACTAATATTAGAAATATGAGAGAGTTTTTAATAGCATCCAGGTTTACAGATTCTTTTCTCATGATTTGCATGTCCAACAAGTGCATTTATATATAAATTATATATAATTATTTATCATTATTTATATTCTGTCCCTATACTTTTATTATTCTCTGAATATCTTCTATCAGCTATACTGCTAAGGGTTCTTAAACTGATGTGTCCTGGTGTAATCCTGGGTTATACTGAGGTAAAAGTATTACCTGATCCCATGGGGCTGAGTAATCTTCTGGAATATTGGAATATGTTATCGATGGCCCTTTTATAACACCTGATTTCCTAACATTAAGTAGGGCCTTCCAATAATTTCAGGTTTTGCTCCAGAGGAAATTTTGGGGTGGGGGGAATAAATAACATTTTGTTAAAAGGAAAAAAAATCTAAATGTCTTAAATTCTCAGATACAAAACGGTAACTTAAACCAAAATACTCAATTGTTTCAATTTCAATGAAAATACATTTTTTGGGGAAAAGTTCCTGTCTGATGTTTTCAGACAAGCACTAACTGTGCAAGGGAAGAAACAGTTTTTGCAAGTTAATTTATCAATAAGAATATGTGAACATATGGCCATATTATTACTTACAGATCTGAGTCACACTGACACCATATTAAAAAGTCATCTAGTTGACTAATGCATGTTAATACTTTTTCAATATTTTCTTAAAAAAAATAAAAGCAAACCCTAATGAAACAATTAAAATGTATTATTAGACTAATAACAAAGTTTCATTTTGGGTGACCATAAATCTAGTCGATCAGATCAGAATAATAATGGCATATGAATTGGCACAGTGTATCAAGAAGAAAAGTAAAGAAAAGGGAAAGCTAAAATAGACAAATAGATTAATAGCTCTGCTTTTTATATAGAATAGTGGGAGTTATGTTGTGAAAAACTGAATTTATTTTCAGGTTTTATTAAGTATTAGAAAAGGGCAAATAAGAAAGGATTCTTGCCACAGAATTTCCAAGCGGAACATGGGTTTCAAGTCAAATAAGTCCCATTAAAATCAGTTGAATTTGGTAGTTATAACTCCCCGTTTTTTGCTTTGGTTAGTTTCAGTGAGGTTAGCAAACCTTTGGTCTCTGTGTACCAGAAGGGCTTAAGCCTTTGAAGCAAAGGTGTTACAACTGTAAAAATGCTGATTCATAAGCAAAATACATTGTTTTATCACATCATGACAATGCTATGGATAACCTGAGGTGATGCCATATGAGTGGGATATTTTCCTCTCATCAGTAGAGCACTCTTGATTTGGTTTAGGTATATTTTTTTAGGTGAAGGAAGAACATTCCACAGAATGTAAACCCACTGCCTTGTCCTCAGTGAGATAGAAAGCCCTCCTAACTGCCTTCTAGGTACTAGCAAGCATGTCCCCTTGCTTTGCCATGATGTTATTACCTGCCATTTCTTTTCAAGACATCCATTCACCTACCTGAATGGCATGAGTCAGTCAGACATGAGCTGCTCTTCAGTATATTCACATACAATTAAATGGTTAGGGAATTCAAAAGGGATCAGATGTGATAGCAGTGCAGATCAAGTAACTCCATACACATTGAAGGTATGCTGTAGCCTTTCTCGCTGCACAGACCATCTTACCTGGACTCTACAAATGTCCTAAACAAGCAAGATGTGGGAAAGGAATAATTGTGCAGAACTCTGTAAGAAAGTTCTGTCATGCAGGAAAGCAACTGCACATGGAAAACTTGATAGTACTTCACAGAGAGAAAGTAGAGAGACAGTTGTAGAAGGAGGTATGACCTTTTTTTATTGCTTCAGTTTATAGGTTAACCAACACCAGCTTGTCTCCAGCCATACTCTAATTTGCATCATCATGCACAGGGTAGGATATCATATCACAAACCTAGGTTAGTTCAAGCTTTCTATTCAGTACAGATTACCTCCTGACAGTGGCACCATAAGGTTATTGTATTATGTTTTTAGGGATTTTTTTCCAGCATCATTTTGTAGGTTCTTGAGGCAAACTCAGGTCCTAAAATATATTGTTCAAGGATTGGCCAACATAATGTACTGTGTAATCAACATACCTCCCAAGCGATCAGTCCTGATGCAATATTGCAATAAAATCAGAGGGCCAGATGAATCTTTAAACATATGCTGAACTTTGATACCCAACATTACTAACTGACTGAAAACTCTCACAACTTCTTGCATTTATGTAAATCCGCTTTTTATTAATGCACAGTGTTTCTAAAAGGGGGAAACATCACAGGATGCATCTTCTTCACATTTATTGTAGTCTTTAGAATTAAATGAAAAAATTACATACCTGTGAACTATTGAGAAACTGACAGATATCATAATTCTCTTCCTATCTCTGCTATCATTTGGATAATTCAGATGATCTCTCATAACTTCTGAAGAAAAGGATGCACAGAATGTGGAAGTTGGAACATGAAGCCTATAGCCACCTCATCTCTGCAAATATCAGATGTGGTTTCCAGACTAATAATCCTTTGTTTCATTAATTAAAGTAAATCTTCAAACTCACAGAATACCAAAATACTGAGCTAAAAGGAGACTTATAAAGTAAGCTTAATAATAGATGCCTGAGTCCTTGAGCTGCCTCCTTACATAAGACTGTACATAGGTAGTATGTAAGTTGCTCCTAAAACAAAATGCAGGCAGAACTATGGCTGTTGTGCAGATGGATGGCTTGCCTTTATCAAGAGAAATGAAATTATTTATTTTAGGTTTCTGGCAGACAAACCACAGAATGCTACTGCACCATCTCTGGCAAGAGCACTTGATGATGCATGCAAACGAGGTCTGCTTTAATGAGCTGCTGGCCAAGAGGAGGCAGCAGAATTTAATCTTAAGACTTATGTCCTCTTGAACATATGGTGCTAAACGAGCATCTTTCACAGCCCAACTAGTAATGAGAACTAATCTGAATTGGGCTAGCAGTAATCTGCAACAGACCAAATAGGAGACTCATATTTCTTATTTTCAGTCAAGAGTTAATGGCATTTTTAAATTTTAAAGTACATTATTTTATTGACATAGAAATTAATTTCAAGAGGTGGATATGAACCAATGGAATGTCGAGTCAACACTGTGTCATAAATCCAAGAAAGAGCCAGGAAGGGGTCAACCAGTAGAAGGTTTTGGTATAATAAACATTACCATAATACTTTTGTTTATATAACGCTTCACATGTGCTCATCCATATCATGACCAGTGCAGCATAATCAAAAATCTGTTTCTAATACATTCTGGAAGCCCTTATAACATTTGCATCTTGCATATAGCCTCCCACTGAGACTCAAATGCAAAGGCCGAATGGAATGAAATCAGCTAATATCACAGTTCTTAGATGAATATTTAAAACCCTGCACATACAGAAAGAAAGGAATGATGAAGGAAAGGAGGAAAGGAAGTAGGAAGGAAAGGAAGAATTAATTGCTATACACACTAAAGCTGAGCAAATTCCACACCCTTGAAACTGTTTCAAAAAAGTAGGAGTGCCTGACACCTAAATTGCATGGATACAGTATTTTACCCCAGTGTTTGTAAGCACAGATACTTGTCAAAACATTGTTCAAAGCGAAGACCTGGAATATAGTCAAAATTTATACTCTAAAGGACTGGAAAATTAAGTAAAGCCATATTGACATTAAATCAAGTATTTTGTAGACAGCCAGTGTAAAATACTAAATATTTGCATGGAACATATGCCTGATCATTGTTGCAGTTGCAGACCAGGTGTGGTATTGCTTTCTGCACTGACTGCAAACAGCAGCTAAGTGCTGAGAGCCCTGCTCTTAAAATATTTTATCTTGGTGGTTATGAGGAATGGAAGTATTCCTGCTATGACTTGATTGCAAGAATATCATAGAACCAATAAAGGCATAACTAGGCAAACTGCAGAGGTGACAACATTCATATAAATATACAATGACATTACGGATGTGTTGGCATGGCAAATATCTAATGTCTTGGGGAGGGGAATAAATACACACACACATATATACATAAAATCTTTTTGATCCAGATAGGCTCCACTCTGTAAAATTTCTGTCTTTCTACTTGGAATTAAATCATTTCTGGATTAATTTCTGGGCATGATCAAACTTATTTCCAGTATTTTTTTTTTTTTTTTACATTTTAACATTTTTTTACATTTTAAAAAAAGGAGATTGAGACACATTAATTTTGCATTTTCCATACTTGTATGATAAAACAAAGGAAAAAGCATTCTCAACAGCTTGCTTTCTAAAATACAAGCCCAACTGTGTGATTATTGTGGTGATTTCATGTTGCTGGGATAAAATAGAAAAGAAGAAAAAATTAATACTTGTGCTAGATGTTAGATCAAAACCAAAGGGATGACAGAAAAAGGGATGAACTAGGTGTATATTATTACCATATTATCCCTCTCTTCATAGAAATCTTATGTGCTTTCTATTTAAAACACATAATTTATGTAAGACATTGCTTACTTTAAAAGTGTAACATTTAAGTAGCCCAAATTCCTTATTTACCTTGTATTCTTTTTACTATCTGTCTTAGGATCCTTGGGTCTACTTGGCCAATAGAATATATTACACTTTAAAAAGCCAAGTATAATGTTCAAAGCACATGAATAGTCTTGCTCCTGTAAGTAGCTGAACTGGACCCATAGCACTTAAATATTGTGAAATCTGTTCAATAAGAAATCCGTAGGCTTAGGAGACCTACATTATAAAAAAGTATTTTTTGACCACACTCTTTTGGCCCTCCAATCTATGCTTTTATCCTATTTTTGTAAATTTATTTCTGCATTGAAAGGTATTTACAGGTAAACACATGTAAGAGACATGAAGCTGTTACACACATTGATTATTACATAAGTGCAGGGAATGAAAATGGGGTGAATGTATGTAAGCATTTGTAAATATTGTATGGATTCTTTTAGTGTTAGCAATATAGAATCATAAAATCATTTAGTTTAAAAAATACCTTAAAGATCATCAAGTCCAACTGTTAACCTAACACTGCCAAGTCCACCACTAAACAGTGTCCCTAAGCACCACAGCTACACATCTTTTAAATACCTCCAGGGATAGTGACTCAACCACTTCCCTGGGCAGCCTGTTCCAGTGCTTGATGACCCATTTAGTAAAGAAATTTTTTCCTAGTATCCAATCCAAACCTCCTCTGGTGCAACTTGAGGCCACTTCCTCTCATCCTATGACTTGTTACTTGGGAGAAGAGACCGACACCCATCTCATTACAACATTCTTCCAGGTAGTTGTAGAGAGCGATAAGGTCTCCCCTGAGCCTCCCCTTCTCCAGGCTAAAAAAACCCAGGTCCATCCAATGCTTCTCATAAGACTTCTGCTCTAGACACTTCACCAGCTTCATTGTCCTTCTTTGGACACGCTCCAGCATCAAAATGTCTTTCTTGTAGTGAGGGGCTCAAAACTGAACACAGTATTTGAGTTGTGGTATGTTGAGATATAATTTAGTGATAAGTAATATTATCTTGTCCCAATGGGACCAGGTCCTGTGACTTTATCCAAAGAGCACAGGGGCCATGCTGGTTGTCCCTTGGAGGATTCTTATATCATTTTTATCCAGGCAAACACATTTAATTTGGATACATTCCAGGGAGGCAATTAAAGAACTGCGTAACTTTTGGTGTATTTTAATTTGTTCTTCAAAGCAGCACTTGCTGATGTGGACTAATCAGCTTTTATGTGCCAGTGAAAGCACAGAACATGATGACAGATGGTAAGCCAGAAAAATTCTTGTAGCTAAATACCCACTGTCATTGTTAACCTAGAGAGTGACAACTCTGGTGTCATTTTGTACAGGATGTGAGAGGTTTTTTTTAGCTATAGCAAAGTTCTCAAAATATCATGGACTGCCTGTATCGTTGTGTATTTGAACATGGAAACATCCAACTGACATATCAATGAGATAGTCCTGATGAATGCTGCAAGTTCAGTTAGGCAGGACATAAGGTTTGTGGCAATATCACCGTGCAATGTCTAACTTCCTAATCAGTGCACCTGTCTTTTCTTATCCTCCCATAATGTTCATCAATAGCCAGTTAATCAGATTAAACTTGTGGGGAGGTATCTCAGATGTCTAATTAACAGTGTAGGGGGAAAAAAACCCAAACAAACAAGTTCTGCCCAATATTTTAATGAATCTACAGTAGACACGCTATGTTTCATTTCAACTAAGAAATATCTGCCTAAGAATCCTTTCAAACAATCTCTTACAAAGAGAATGCTACTCTAAGATTAAAATACTTGCAGTTTCATTTTTAAAAGACTTTTTTAAATTGTGATGTTCTAATTGTATTTTAGTTTATAGATTATATCATTTATCATATAAGCAATGGAGAAACATTGATGTGTCAATATTTTCTAGAAAGAACATTAAGATTTAGGGTAAGAGGGTAGGAAAGAGGAAGGTGGTATCATTTCAGAACAAAGCCAGTCTGAACACCCATCTTCCACTCAGACTACCAGTGTTATATTCCACACTCAGGTACATGGTGCCTAAACACATGTGATCACATTTGGCACACTGGAACAGTCTGACAGCACTTTCTGGTAGCTTTGATGATAAAGTTTATTTTGAGGGTTAAGTTTATTCCCTTTGCAAGGGTAAACATTTCATGGGGTGCTGCAGAAAACCCCTTAGCTTCATTGAATGTGTTGTGATTTTTTTGTTATTAGAGAACATTTGATTTTTTTTGAGCTTTTTGACCAGCTTTTTCTCTCAGGCACTGTTTTCCCAAATGCTTCCTTGCCTCAGCCTGCAAGAAACAAAAAGTTTCCCAAAGAAATCACATATGTATAAAAGCTAGTTAAATATATGAACAGCCTGTCATTGTTGTGAAGTGACGAGTTTTTATGTATTCTAACACCTTTGAAATCCAAAAAATTGAAGTCCAAGCTTGATACATAAAGCATTGATTAAGTCCATATTGAGGAAAACAGAATGTGGACAACAGCTTAATCTTTTCACCTTATTCTGTACATCTGATGAAAGTAGAAGCAAAACCAACATTAGCTAAAATCTTCTGCCATTAATCTCAAATGTTTTTTCTGATTTTTTCATTAACTGATTTTTGTGTAGCAGGCTAGGTAAAATATAATTTATATGTTCTTCTTAATTGCAGAATTGATGCCAAGTGGTAAAAGAAAAAAGGACCATGTTGCAGGCTTTGCTTATAAACTGCTCTTCCACCTTAAGTCTCCAAAGTAAGGTGTCACTCATTTTCATATGCACGATATCTTCATGCATTCTTCATGGAGATACTCTTGACTTTTCTTTCAGCATAGCTTGTACTGTCTCATCCCTTCGGTAGAGCTCAGATGGCAACCCTATATTCAACCATTTCATGTCAGAAAATTTCCTGGCTGGAAGATTTTCATCACTTGCATGTTGACCTAAGAACATCTGACATATTCCCTACCACCTAGGTTACACTATATCATTTTGTTAAGCTCCATCTGAGTGCTGTACTTCTGCATGTTCAGCTCGTTCTGAAAAATACATATTAGCAGCTCTAATTCTCACATTCAGGACTGGCTGCCTAGATTTGCCTGATCCCTAGATACTACTGGATTGCTATAGCACTTTTTATGCTTTGCTTAATGCATGTTTTGTTTGTTTGTTTTTAAATATGTGCAACTGCCTGGAGGCTTCTTTTTTACAGTTCACAGTAGAGTTCACTCACAGTTCACACATACAAACCCAATGCAGCCAGCTGACAATAAAAAGAGGCAAGCTACAAGAGACTAGGTAATTGCAAAGTAAAATATAATAAGGGACTCAAAAAAATTTCAAACAGATTGTCTGAATGTATGAAATACTCTCCTCTAACTCTTCTTCATTCTGTAATGTACTACGGGTCTGTTCAAAATACTGCCTTGGACAGGAAAGAGAATTCATCCAAAGATGTGTACAAATGTCACACTGAGCAATTTCATTCTACTCCTTTAAGAGTCTTTCCTGATAAAATGATAAAACAGTCCCAAATAATGCCCTACTCTTACTATGTGGACCATTTGGTATCTCCAAAATGACCTGGCTTGCATGAAGGAGGAAGCTACAGAAATCTCAGCAAAAGAGAGGAAGAGTCTGTGATGAGCAGAGCTAGAGGAAGGGGAGGGAGAGGAAAGTAATACAGAAGCAATATAGGCTGTCTATTCCAAATGAAGACTGATTTGGTATTTTAAACAAGCTCTAGAGCTGAACATTTTGTCACGTTTTTGGCCTGGTGGCATGATTACCAGCATGTTGTTTTCTAAGAGGGATCATATCCAGGTTTACAGCTTGACAGTCTGATGCCTCTTTCCTTGGAGTGGCAGTTCACTTGAGCTGCCAGTCCAGTAACACTGCCAGTAGTCTCCCTGAGAAGTTTGGTAACATCATCTGGATGAGTATGGATATTTGACCATAGTGAGTCTGGGTTTTTATTACATAAGATTATCTTACTGATTATTCTTGCTTCTCAGCAAGTTTCTAGGTTGTGCATCAGTTTCTTGAATCCATGTGCCTGACCCTGGGTCTGTGCCCCGATCCTCACTTCTGCCTTCCTCCCTGCTTAATTAGTTAACTTTACCTCCTGATCTTAGGTCCTTTTGCATAGTGTAGGATTCCTGATCATCAGCACAACTCCAACTTCCTTTTTTTGCTTTGATTTTGCAGCTACTACAATCCTTGTCTTCCTCACTTCCATCTCAAGCTGAGTGTTATTGTAATATGCTGTCTTCACCCTCCACATTTCTCCCTCTTGAATTTACACTCTACAGTCGTATATTATACGAAATACATCTCTGAAAAACTGATCTGCTGACTTCAGAGAGCTTTATAATGTGTTAATCCTTCCAAGATTTGAACATTGCAACAGGGTATCAAGAAAATCTTAAAAACAATGTAAGTTTTCATATCAGAAATAGCTTTTGTTTTCCTCACAAATGATTTTAGAATTCCATGACTATAAGAAGCAAAAGATGAGGGCATCTAAAGAACACCAGTTATGAACATCAGAAATTTCAAGTGTCTTCCCTACTATTACTGTCAAAATTATCCAGCAGTGATATGCCAGCTTGGAGGATTAATCAAAGACTATTTTTCCACGTTCATCATAAAACTGGATAAAAAGTTCAAGGGATTTTTTCCTTCATTTGGGTGGTAGTCACCTTCTGGATACTTCTAAATCATCTCTGCTCAAGGTTGATCTTTAAAATGAAAAGCCACATGCCACAAGAACATCATCTTGGAGATGACTTTCTGAATCATCTGGCCCCATTCCCCTGCTATAGCAAACTAACAGAAAACATTTTGGTATGAAAGTGTAAGAACAACAGCAAAACATCTACTGAGAGTTCAGTTTTCCCTCTGTTTTGGAAGGAATAAGGGAGGAATGAGCATACCTAAGAAATGTCATAAACATCAGACCTAATGATTTTTCTCAAGAACCATTTTTTAATAATATTTTGAATTATGTGTTGAACATGTGGGTACCATTTCCACACAAAGGAAAAGGTACAGACAGTCGCCTTTCCTTATATAGAAACAGGTAACTTTAGTTTTAGATTCAGTGGATCTTTTTGTGTTTAGTACAGTCCAGGAAAATGTGCTTTGTCAACTACTAGTATTCTAGCTTTTAAAGAAAGGCAATAAATATTCTGGTTTGTGAAGAAATAAAATGTTTTCCTCTTAATCATCCAAAAATAACAACTCAGATTGAAGATGTGAAGGCACTTGACTCAAACGTTTTTTCTTCCTAATGACTTTACAGGTTACTTAATCTGCTACAACCTGAAAAATCAGTATCTTCATATTTTACCTTAGCTACTCAGTGCTTGCCTCTATATGTCTTCCTGTCAGATAGAAAGCTGAGAAGATGATAAAGAATCTTGAACTTAGATTAGTATGTTTCACAATGTAGATGTAGATGTGTTATAAAAAAAAAATAAATGACAGGCTAGTTCAATCAGTCTCCTACTGAGAAGTGAACTGCATTTAATTTTGAATTTGACAAGATCTTGCGCTGACTGGTGTAATGGGACAACCTAGCCCATATTCACATTTTTGTACTTGAATGAAAAAAGATGACAAAAAATAAGAAAACAATGTTTATTGAACTTCATTGCAGCTACATTTATATTTTAGATAATTGAACAGAGATTTAAAAGAAATAGAAAAGTAGTGATCATAGTATGTGATCTATCCCATGTGATTGTGTAAGTTTCCTGCCTCTTTCCCTCCATCCTCCTACATTACAAAAGCAGTAACAATGGCCATTAAGGAGAAAACATGCCAAAATATCTTCTCAGATTACAGTATTTTTTGTACTGCCATGTTTTTGTGTACAGCTTTTATCCGTGTCTGACAGCCTAAGGATAGTCTGTGTTATATTTTGAAAATACAAGTACAGTGTTCCAGGGAATATATATGATTGCCACAGTCTCAGGATCAACAAAATAAGATCTGAATGTTTAAACTTAGTTTCAAGAAACTATAAATCAGGCTGTAATCAGTAATTTTAAGGGAGGAGGGAACTTTTGTCAATGCTGGCACACAAAATAGCGGATATGGGTATATGAGGATTATATTATATAGTATATTGCTATAGCTATCTTGCTATAAAGTGTATTAAGGACCAAAAAACCCTAATAATGCTTTATAGAATTAATTATTTGGGTTTACTTCCTATCATTTAGTTAAGCAATGTTCGAGGTGGAGATTAGATATAAATCCAAATTACTAATTTGTTACTTACTTTGACAGTTTATACAGAATCTACTAGTAGGACTCCTAAGTTATTTCCCAAAAGTGTTTTCCTTCTAATGAATTTTATTTTTGTTTTCACCACTGCAGTAAATTTTCTCTTATTTTAAATAGTAATCAGTTATCTGATCCAAACCATCTTTCATGAAATGTGAGAGCTTTTCCATATCTTTGCTATGTCTTTCTCAGCCTCTGTGATTTAGCAAATGCAAATCTCCTCTTAGCAAATTAAGCACCTCCGAATAGTCAGTTTCAATCATAGGAATCACCATTTCTTCATGGATATATAAATCTTGTACCCAGTTCTCACTGCAGAAGCCTGAATTAGAGGCCACACATAATACAGAAGTTAAGACATTCGTGCTTGGTTATCTTAAGCTTAATGTTCACGGAAAGATTTATTGATGTTCAGCCATTCTGAAAGCTGGTCATTTTTACTAATTGCCTGACTATTGATTTAGTTTACAATAGATTTAGTATGGATTTTAGTTGAGCAAACACACCATCCCTGCAATGGATTATTCATACCTGCTGGTTTAAAGGTGGTATGCCTACCCACAGTGTTCTCATATCTTCAAATTTTGCATTGGACGAAACTGACTATAGCTTCAAATTTAAATCTGTAAATCTAGAGGTACTCATGTAAAAGGTAATTATTCACAGTACTAATCTGGGCAAATAGCTACTGTTAGTTTCCCTTTTGTACCTACTAACCTTTCTTTATTTTTCAAAATATTTGGTATTTTAAATGTTTCAGTGAATATTCCAGAGAAATGATTGACAACTCTGTGTTATTGTTCTCTTAATCTACAGAATGATTACTACTCAGAATTTATAAAGCAGTTTCATGGCAGGGAGGGAAGGGACGAGGATCTGTTGCTTTGCTGCATGACCAAAGATTTATAGTAATTGCTAAATGAACTCTATGCATATGATGCCACTTAAAATACTCAGTTTGAATCATCCAGATCTCATATACAGTCTCCTATCCACAAATAGTCACAAACTGCAACTCAACTGTAGCATTGTTTTGCTCCTTATAATGTCTAGAAATTATAAGTAGCATTTATCGAATTTACAAATATTTCCTCTAATCTGGAGTATGCACATAGATTGATAACATATTTCAGGATAAAAATACGCTTATATTATTAATCTTAAAAAGTATCTCTGGTGAGAGTTTATTGTTTATCAGGAACTGCTGACTTCTCCAAAAGATTTGTGCATAGTTATATGTCTGTACAGGTAACAATCTTGAAAAAACCTACAAGATTTTAACGAGAAATTTTTAGAAGTAATGGAGAAAAATAACATTGTAAATATTTTTAAATCCTGTGAATCACAACTATAATCTGTAACTCTAACATCTGTTGTTCGAACCTTCTTTTTTCAAAAAAGATTAAGTATTTTCCTTCCATTTCTAACGAATTTTTCATCTCTAGTCTTTATACTTAAATAACATGGCTTGACTTTTTTCTGCATGCCCAAACTAAAATTAGAATCACCACCTTTGTGCTCAGGCCAAGTGGCTAAGAGCTTTTTGGAATCATCCACTACCTGAAAATCTTGAATCATATTTTAAAGACCATTCAGATTGTATCATAAGCCTGCTTTAACAGCATATTACTTTGTTAATACTTTTGCAAGAGATTGTTTTTCTTATCTAATTTGAGATGCAGATCCACATTATACAGATGCTGCACTTTTGTCTTCCACTGAAATGCACATTTGAGGGCTCTTTGTTTTTCCGTTTGTTTGCTTGCTTTTTTTAAGGAAAAATGTCTTTTTCCTACCAAGCCACCAACAGGTGCTACTGTGGAAATGCAGCCAAATGAGGTTCCTGCTGTTTTAAACATAGTTTTACAGGCATATTGTGCCTTCTCATGACACAATCAATTCTTCTAAATGACATTTTTATAAGTGTTTATTTGGATTCCATGTTTATATTTTCTGTGCATTTAAATTTTGTCCATATTTTGGTTTTCTGTTTCAATTATAAATTATCAGTTTAATACAATTTAAGATAGAAAAATATCAAAATTATAAGACTTTTTATCTAATAATCTCAAACTGTTTTGTAAGTATTAATGAATACTACTTCACAGCATTTTTCTGGTATAGATAATCCTTGTCATTTCAAAACATTTAGCAGACTGGAAAATAGAGGTACAGTATGATTAAGTAATTTGCCCAAGATTAAACAATGAGTTGCAAAGCTACTTTTATGTGAGTAGAAGGAGCACAGCTAGATATACTTCCTCTGTGTTTGTGAAGGTAACAATTTATGTGTCAGATGAGTACAAGGTTGACAGACAGTATGCTTTTTTGTCTATACTCTTTAATGGGTATCTTTAACCCACAAGTAGTTGGTAGCCTGCAGCCTGGCATCAGTGAATTCATGGTATGTTTACACCACAGGTCGTGGAATGACTGAAGCTTGGATTTGCAGATGTAAATTTGAATTACCTGACTGGGACACTGAACAACACTATAGCCATGGCAACGAGGAGCTCAGCATGACTGGCTGTGCAGATGCTGAGCAGGTTTATAGATAGTGCTGAACTCTGTCCTGTGGTGTGTACACAGCTGGAAATGTGAGGATTTGACAAAAACTATTACATGTGTATCTACACTGGGAACAGTCTTTACTTGGACTGCAGAGAAGAGGGATCTCTGGGGACTGTGCTCCAGCTCTTAGACCTCCTGCTCTGGGAAGACCAGAAGCTGCACCCTTCTGAAACTCCCACCTGGCTACAGTGAGCTGCAGCAAGACTACAACAAAATGTTGTGGTTTATTAGTACAATTTACTCCCCTCCCTTTTATATTTAGACGTCACCATGGGCAATGTTATAAAGATATCCCAGTAACAAGTGCTAATACACTGGCACTAATTCAAAAAGCAACACTGTGACACATGAGCATAGATACAAGCTACTTTTTGGATCCTTTTGTTGTCTTTCCTTCTACATGTAAATTTTTCTCTTTGAGATCCCGATCATAATGCTAAAAAGGTATTCTTCTTTTGGTTTCAAGAGTATTTGAATCAAGTCTGAAGCTAAGTGAGAATAACTACTATTGCAGTTTCAGCAAGAAATGCACTGAGATACAAATAGAAGCACATGGATGGGTGGACATCTATGATTTTCTTTAGCTCTTATGATGTCTGACAAGCTGTAATTATGGAGGACACCCCAATTATTTTGATAGGAGGAATTATCTTGTTTCTGTTTATATTATGCACCTTTCTAGAGATCCATGGCCTGATGTTCTGTTACAGGCTGAAACCAAGATCCAAATTTGAGACTTTCTTCCTCTGTGAAATCTAAATACCTGTTTTTTTGACATTCATTTTTACCACTGTTCTGAAGAGAGAAACGTACAAAAGTAACAAATGTGTTGTCACAGAAAGACTTAAAAGAGGATACAGAACATTAGGAAATACTGCCTGGTGATTCAGTACATAATCATGATGCTGTCCTACAGAAATGGTTGATGATGGAAGCAAAAAAGGAATTTTTCCAGTGGCTGTAGGACAAAGTAGTAATGTATTGAAATGAAGATTTCTGGCTTCCAATCACGTGCATTTATTGTCTAGCAGAACTGGCCTAGCTGCAGTACCCATTTGCCTAAGATGGGTGCACAGTCAGGTGGAAGTGCATGCTATCTTTTCAAACTCCTCACCTTACACCACTTTCCTGCCTCTAAAATTTGTGTCTGCTTTTAAACAAAGAAAAAAAATCTTTTTGCACAAGAGTCTTTCCTCTTAGCACCATCTGGATACTAATTCCAGCTTTTACTCATTTTCATGTCTAGTATGTCTCGCAGTACTTGATCAACAGCAGCTGGAGCAGTTATCAATAGATCAAAAATATATATAAGAATGGTTTTTCTGAAAGGTTTTCATCATTACCTCTGTCTTAATTTTTGTGTTTTACAGAGGAGTTAGTATATTAATCTATGAGAGACTGCTAGTCAAGTAAATAAAGAGGCTGAACTACAGTGCAAAACCCAGAGGTTTTCTTGAAAGAAAAGTTGAATTATTTCTGCCTTATGGAGCTGTAAATGGGATGCCTAGGACTGAAAGAATGGATGACACAGGCAATACAATGGACAGAATCTGTTATGCAAAGTAGGAAGACTTTGCTCCAGAAAGGTAAGAATTTATGGCATATTGCCATGAACCCCTTGAGCATTATGCATTGGTAGTGCAGAGGGAGTAGAGCTGAGAAAATAAGTTAATTTTTTATCTATGAATCATCAGAATATTCTAATGCTAGTTTAAAGGACTGCATAAATGTTGCACATTTCTTAAATATACAGTGTATATTATATGAGTTGCTCAGTGAATTAAAAACAGACCAAGCCGCTTCGGGCTTTAATATAAATTCTGTTTAAAACTTAAGCCTCAGATGCAGTCAATCTAACTTTATGTATTAAGTGAAGTACTTCACAGAGGACCCTCATCACCCTAGGCTATCCCTCTAATCAGTGCACTTCCACATGATGAGTGTGATGGCCTGAATTACCTGGAGGAAGTGCTTTCTTCTCTCCCCTGGCTCTAGAGAGACAAGAGACCCTGTGGAAGCCAAGCATTTCCATTAAATGCCTACAGTTAGATGAGAGCAACTTAAACTTGAATGCACCAAAAATTTGCATATGTCTTGGATTCTCAGTGTATAACTAACTTTCACATCCTCTTCAGACACCTTTTCAGACAGAGACAGGGTTCACTTCCCATATATTTATATGCAGCAAAACTAGATGTCCTCTCAGATTTCACAATGATAATCTATTTTTGCTCTGGAGCCAGTCACTATCAGGTAATGAAATTCTAAATGGTGGAGGTAGATGCTTTTTCCACTTTCATGGTATGATTTAGTACTGATTAAAACTGTGTTATACATGCCTTTTGATGAAGACCTTCACATGGCAATATTCCCTCATTTTGTGTTTCTCAAGCTTTGCAGTTCCAACATTTTTCTTCCAATATTTGCATTTCCTTGAGGGGAGGATTTGTAATCTACTTCTGCTACCAGTCTCTTCCATTCTACCCAGTAGTTTCTGCCTTTGTCTTCAAGACATCAAAGAACAGCTCAATTTATATCTTATTTTAGGAGGGCTTATTCCATTTTGGATAGTTCCGTGATGGAATTTTAGCCAGTGCATGTGGTGCTGTCCAGAAGTGCATCAACTGATTTTTTTTTTTTATTATCTAATGTCAGCAATTTGAGCTCTAGTTCCACCCTAAAATTAGAAATTTGAGGGGCAAGATCTTAATTGGATGGTTCAGAAACTAAAATATATATATTCAGTTGGGCCCTTGTTCATTTTCAAAATTTGTAAAAACTTCAGTTTTCTTCCTATTTTAGCTTAAATAATTTAGTCTTTCCTCTATTCTAGTGCCAAAACTTTCTCTTTATTCTACATGTTAAACAAGATGTGTTTGTGCATGTGCACAGCTGTGTTCTTCTACAGCCAATAAGTTCCAGCATTTCTTTCCACATGATCTCTCACACTTCTTGGGTGTTCTTGGATTTTGAACATTTGACCACTTGTACCAAGCTTCTCTCTGCTTCTGTTGGAAGCACTCCTGAGCATACATTCATGTGCACTGAAAACATGCCAAAAATACACTCAGAGTTCAATAGGAACAAGACGCAAACCAGGATGGGGTGCATAATTCCACAGAAAGGTCAACAATGAAACACAGTTTGTGGACAAAAAGCCATAATATGATGCAACTTCTATTTTGTTCAATAAAATTCTACTTTGTAGTCTGTTCTTGGAGACTTGGATACCTTTAGAGAAATGCTGACAGTAGCCTTACTGTCATAACTTTCCCAAAGCTTAGAGCAAGTTTGTTTTAATGTGAAGAACTGACAATTTTTCAGCTAATTGTTGATTCACTAGAATTATTCTTTCATCCTTCACTAAAACTCTGATACAGGTTACTGAGCAGTGAAAAGGAAACAAGAATTATGGAATTAGCCTTTTGTTTAGATTCAACACACTGTCTTCCATTGGAAATTAGAAAAAAATAGGAAATATATGATAACCTGGATAATTTCAAGAGTCTGTTTAAGTAAATTGATTAAAAGCAGAGTGTAGTGTGTTTGAAGCTCATCTAAATAAGCCTTGATCTGATAAACATGGTACATTTTTTTCTGTTAAATTCAGTTTTAGAAATAAGACATGATTCTTGTCATCTAATTGAGGTTTAGAAAAAAAGAATATCACTTTCCACTGAATTAATCTTGACAAGGTTTTCATTTGTCTTCCTAGAAACTCAGTTTCTAGGGTTTCTAACAAAATTAGAAAATTTGGTCATTATATTATGTACCAGAAGGGCAATGAAAAGCAAGAGAGAAGAAGGAGAAATTAAATGCACTTAAATAGCTACTGCCATCAAAGAATGTCCTATTTGTTGTAGAAGCACTCACAGGTCGGCGTTTTCTCAAAGCAAATCAGATATTCGAACCTAAACATAAGAAATTCATAGGCGTGTGTGAATTGGATGAACTCTGTTCAGACTTGAAAAAAAGTCCTTACCCAGACTTCTACCATTTCTGCTAAAACACCTGAGCACATTTTTCAGCTGTAACACAGGGCTACATAAAATACTCAGTTATAGTGAGTTCATGTTTATATAATCATTAGAGATCAAGTCCCATCCGGTCTTCTAGCCATTACCAGATGCGTAAAGGGGCAAAAGGCACTTCTTTGTCTTGAGTAAATGAATCTTCTAGAAAGCAGAACCACGGGTGTTTGTCCTGGAAACAACTAAGCAATATGGAAAGTAAAATACAATGACACCAAATCTCATAGGAGATGGAGAAATTCTTGTTTATTACAGCTGATATGTTCCCAGAGAGTATGATGATAAATTCAAAATATGAACCTAAAGTGTGAATATACATGTAGTATCATTAAAATGTAATGGATTTAGTAAATAATATAACATATACTTCATTCATTTTTAATTATGTACTAAAATTCTGAGTAAACAAATTTGAATAAAGCATACCATTTTGACTCTGTGATTAATCAATGTACTCAGTTTTGTGCATTCGTTGAAAATGATATTGGTACAATATTCACAGCCAAAATTAAATCAAATGTCTTTCTTTGGATCTATTGTTTTCCTTACGTGTACTACAGCAGAAAGCTCATAGAAGGTAGGGAGACAACAGATCCTAGAGAACAGCTCCACACTTTTCATAGGATGCTCAGATAAGGCAAATTAAATGTCACGTTTTGGAGGAATATAGAGATCAGTGAAGAAACACTCAATAAGAAGAAATCCTTTTTTACCTTAATCTGTAAATATTTTGAACATTTGCAAGGACCTGACTCTTGGTAGCCAAGTACTCTGCCAGAGATAAAATAACATGCTTCAGACCTGATCCAGGCCTGAAAATAGCTGCTATCGAATTTGTATAGAACTTGTAAATAAGGTACATGTCGAAATGAAGGTGAATACAGTCATTACTCTTTATTCATTGACTGCCAGTCTTTCCACCTCTCACAGAGTCTTTTCACCTCTCACATTGCTCTTTGCAGTGATTAATAGTCTGTCAAACAAACCTCAAAATCAGAATTCCCACTTCTTTTCCTCTAGCAAAAAGATAAGGAAGACTTTTAAAAGCAATGGAAATGGGGTCTGAGCACCCGATGTTGAACAGCATTTTATGTCTGCAGGAAGTAGTCTCTGAAACTGCTGCTTACTGAGTGCCCTGCTGTGGTCTACTTAGCTTTGATGGAATATCATACTTCTGGTAGCAGTAAAGGAGTTTAGGTTGTCTTTTAATAGAGGGAAGAAGTGAATGTGGCTTAGTAAGGAAAAAGTGTCTATCATGATTGCCCATCCTGTTATGTATCTCCCCAGTGTGACTAAGCAACCTAATTAAATTATTGAAGTCAGAGAAGCCAACAGCTGACAGGGCACCTGCATCAGCTTTTAATGGTGAAACTAATCACCGAGAAAACATCACAATTGTTTTGCGACTTGGTTGATGATTAGGAGCATTGGTAGTATTTGGATGACTTGTTAATGCCTCAGAGTTTGAAAAAAACTGGATGGCTCTGTCCTTTGGCTATAAACCTGTAGTACAAAGAAGAATTGAAAAAGATAAACATTTTCCTGAGCTCTCCTGCAGCAATTAGTGGGTAGACATCTTAGAACATTTTACAAAATTAAATAGTTCTAAGACCTCAGTTTGTTTTCTAGTGAAATCTTTTCCCTTAAAAAAAAAAAAAAAAAAAAAAGAGGAAATAATTTCACTGAACAAATAAAGAAGAGGGAGAAAGAGAGAAAAAAAGCCTGCACTTTATACTGATCTTATTTAATTACTTTGGGTAGTTGTCTTGCCTAGTTGCAAAGTTTCTTCTGCATTTTGTTTTGCTGTGTTTTTAATGAAAGAACACATTTAATAGTTACACTAAATAATTTTCTGAATCTTTGTGAAATAGAAATATTTTGTCCCAAGATGGCAGGATCTTTAATTTTTAACTGTTACAAGCAACACAGAAAAATATTGTTTAGTGATAACAAAATACCATTTTTACTTTTGCTTGACAGTTTCTGTGCTCCTCTGTATGAAAAAACCATATACGCAACCCTGGTAAGTATTAATATTACATTTAAATATTAAAGTTTTAAATAACTTATTATTTAATATTTAATCTATAGATTAGATGTAAAGTTAAGTTCAATGAGGATCAGAAAGGTGATTTATCCTGAGTTATATCAATAGGTAAAACAACATAAAACCTTAATCTTTTGGTCCAGTAACTTCTCCCTTTTGCCATCCTGTTATGGCAAAACATCAAGGTAGATTATGGAAGTGGGAACAGAAACAGAGCAATAAAGTCCAGGGAAGCCACTATTGGACTTTTTGTTTTCTAGATGCATGTTAAGTCTTTCAAGAGTTACCTTAAGCAAATCAAAATAAATTATAAGTAGTTAAGTCCTAACAGTTCTTAAATCTCTGTCCTGTGCAATAGCACTATGGGACCATTTTTCCATACCTGTTTCTCTGGAAAAGACACTTTCAAAGTTCTTAAATATTTACAGTGCTTTGACAATGTAGATTTTGTTTTCTATTTTATTTACACACAAATTAAGGAGTAGTGTAACTACTACAGACTGGACTGTAACTAGTATAAACCAGAGCTGATTGGAAACCGTCAAGGTTTCCTTAATGTATGTGGAAAGAGAGACACACCCTAATGAGATTAGATTCTAATTAGATCCTTAATTCATCTGGTTTTTGCAGTGTCTTGAAAATGTCTGCATTTGGAATGATTAAAACAAAACATATCAATAATTACAACTATTTGACAGAGGAGGTTTGGTTTTGATATGAAAAATAGCAGTGTGGAGAGAAAGAAGAGGAAAAAATTAAAAAAGAGAGGAAGGACAATTTAAAAATCATCTTTCAAATTTTATGTCTTCCAGAATATTAGAATATTTTCTGAAAAAACACATTTGAAAAAGACAATTGTAGTTTTGGGCAGAAAGCAATAAAGAATACTTCCTGTGTGAACATCATTCAAAGCTTGTTCCCAATCACATAATTAAGTAGTTGCCATGAAAACGTGTTGACCCATATTTGCATTACCAAGGGACCATCAGCCCTTGAGACTTACTTATCTTCATTTTGAAATTTATGTGTTTGCACTTAAATCAATTAGTTGGATTATTACAAGATTTCCTAATTAGAAAAAAGACCTTGGAATCTTTTCTTTTTAAATTGCTGTCTAAGATATTGTTTGGATACCTCTTCAAAGAACCTTTTAGACTTAAAAAAAAAAAAAAAAAAAGAGAATAAGAACTCTGAAAGTGTTTATTCAAAGCAATAAGTGAACTCCTGAATCAATTCAGGACACAGACAATGAGAATAGCATGGAACACACTGGGGGACACTGCTGCTCATTGTCTACAATGAGCCAGGACTGCTTGAAGAGAACTGGGAAAAATAACTGAAGCATTAGCCATATAATAGAAGAAAAATGACATGATATATATGAAACTAAAAGTGAAATTTCTGAATGTTGGCTTGCCCAAAATGTCAGAAAGGAAAGAAAGAAATTATCCAGAAATCTGAGATTTTTATGCAATTATATATTTCAATTCTCCTGCAAAGTTACTTCACAGAACTTTTTCTCCAGATGGGTTTGTTCACTGTTCTGCTCTATTGACCCAAATGCCACTTTCATTGGGCCTCCTTTAGACCATATAATCATTGTACAGGGGCCTTTAGGAACATGGGCATTTGCAGTTGTATTCAATATATGTAGTTGAAACAATGAGATCAGAATTTTGTTACAGTAATATCAACATGCTATATGAATTACTAGAAAATTCTGCAATTTTTGACACAGTTATAAGTTATTTTGCATAAAATGTAAAGGAAGTCTTTTACTTTATTGAAAAAAATATTTTAAAAATACTTCTTTGAAAGCATTATTGAAAACTTCATTTCACCAAAATATGATTTTTTTTATCAAATTAATCTTTTTCTGACAAAAATTAAAAACACATTCTACCATTTAAAATCATTTCACCAGCTGTTTTTTCAGATCATTTTCATGTGCTTTTTAGGCCTGATCTGCAGTTGCTTCAGCCTGCTAAAATGAATGTTTTCTGTCTCAGCAAAGCAGTAAAAAGAGTAGTGAAGAGCAATGGGAATGTGTCAGAAAAGTATGAACTAGGCATGTGTTTTTACAAAAGTGGATTGACTACATCACTAATATCTGATAGATACCTACATCAACTGTGATTAAGTTACGAAAGCTAGAGGCGATTGATCTCAGCCACTTTCTTGTGGCTACTTTCAGAATTATCCATTGACTAGTTTAATTAGAGAGGTATGTTAGACATCTAGGAATGTCTGAGTTTAGGGAAATATTGCATGTTTCATCTGTAAACTTCTCTGTCAGTAGAGAATAAAATACTTGAGTCAAGACTTTTTTTGTTGTTGTTGTTCCTGCCAGTGACAGTGGTATAATCTTTTAAATGAATGAAAACTTTTAAAGAAAACATGTGAAGACATTTTGTTGTGGTTTGAATTCAGCCAATAGCCAATCACCACACAGCCATTTGCTTACTTTTTCCTACCTCCCTGGTAAAATAGGGGAGGGACAAAAAAAAAAGGGAGAATTCATAGGTTGAATAAAAAAAAAACAGTTTAGTGATGGTAACAAACTAACAATAGGAAGTCCAAAAGGGTAATAGACAATGCAGTTGCTTGCCACCCAGCAACTGGTACACAGCCCACCCCCAACAGCAATCCCAACAGCACAAAAAAACCCCACCACATCAAACAGAAATGAGAGAGCATCCACTTCCTTTATATACTGAGAATAACATCACATGATATGGAATACTCCAATGACTAAACTAGGCCAGGACCTTCAGCTGTGTTCCCTCCCAGCCCAAGGAAAGTTAACTCTATCCTGGCAGAAACCAGGACACATTTGTCTTTACTCAACCATAATTGCAATGCTAATCTGGATAAAACATTTGAAATATTACAGCTATTTTACTATAGTAAATAAACACTTATGTTTTGTTTGGGCTTCCTGGTCAGTAAATGGTGTCCATGGTGAGGATCAGGCCAGAAAGAAGCACAAAAAGGTCTTTGGACAGTAGCTGTAATTTAGACATTGCATTTCCAAGTTTAAGAGTAATCTAAGTCAAATCAGATGAAAAAGGTTTTTAGCAAAAAGACAACATTATGAACCTTGTTTGTGTACCTCAAAAATAGCAAACTGTGGACAAAAACATAGTGTTAATTCTATTGATGCAGTCTTCCAGCAACAGATTGTCAGATTCATCTGTAAATGTGTGTAGGAATTTTGTTTCAAATGACAACATAATTGAGGTTTATTTTTTTTCTTCTTTATCTATTTCCTGGTTTATAGCTTCTATTGCATCATGACGTAGGATAAGAAAGTAGATGACACTTAAATGATATATTCATGTTAGATTTCACTAATCTATATTTATTAGACAACTTAAACATAGCCTGGAAGGCACAAGGAGCATTGCTTTAAGTCACAGACAGACTTCAATGACAGGGAATATATTTATTGCATATATTGAGTGATGATAATCAATAAAGTATCAACATTCAAGCTAGAAAGACTTATAAACTTTTTTTTCAATAGTAGAAAATTTATGAAGAATGAAAGTTTACTTGTTGGAGCTCATTAGTTTCTCTCCTTTTAAAATTCAGTAATCACCTTGATAATGTTGATAGTTAACTAAAGATCTATTGTTTTGCTTCAAGATTATTGGTGTTTCATTGTAAATTTTAAGTAATTCCTGGAGTTTGTCACAAAGGTTTGTCTTATTAGTACGCATTTACTGGAATATGTTAAGAGAATGTGTTGTCAGTCCTAACTATTACTGAATAAACATTCAAACCTAAAAGGGGGTGTAGCAAGAGAGAGTTCAAAACTTCTGTCTATACTAGATGAGATTTTATTTTGAAGGACACTAAAAGAGTTCCCAGAAGAAGTTAAAAAAATTATGATTTATGGTACAAGTGGATGCTGATATTGCGCAAAGCCATAGCACAGACACTTATGGAAACAAGCTCTTATTTAACTTTGAAAGCACAATAGATATAAAACTGGGGAACTTTCAATCAGGTATCTAAAAAATACTGGAATTGTTTCTGGAGAAGGTAGTGAGAAGACTGTTTCAGTGTAGTTATGATTTAAAAGACTTTGAATGTTCATAGGTCTATTTTTTACTTCATGTTTCCAGCTTTGCCTTTTCTGTGGAAACCATGCAGATTAACTAATATCAATACCATGATGTAAACTTTTGAAGAATATAAATAGAATTGTGTTGGGTTTGTGTGTGTGGTGGGGGCTTTTGATAGCGGTGGAGGGAACTATAGCAGTGGCCTTCTGTGAGAACCTTCTCAAAGCTCCCCTGGCTCCAGTTGGACCCACCTCTGCACCAAGATCAAGCTAATTAGTGATGGTGACTGCGCCTCTGCTCTGTATTTAAGAAGGGGAACCTGGGAAGAGGAGTTGGAGTTGTGAGGAGAAGTTGTGAGGAGAATGCTTATGTGGACACCAAGGTCAGTGGAAGAAAGGAGGAGGAAGTGGGGGGAGGTACACCGGTGCACCTGCTCATGCAGCCCGTGGTGAGACAGCAGGTCCACTCCCCTGTCACCCATGGAGGTCTGTGGTGGAGCAGATGCCCACCTGCAGCCCATGGAGGACCCCACATCAGAGCAAGTGGCTGTGCCTGAAGAAGGCTGGGACTCTGTGGGAAGAAGAAGCCCCTGCTGTTGTAGTTCAGAGCTGGGATGACTGCAACACGTGGGAGGGATCCACGCTGGAGTAGCCTGGGGAGAGCTGCAGCCCATGGGAAGGACTCACATTGGAGAAAGTTAGTGTGTCCCATGAGAGGGGAAACATGCTGGAGCAGGGGAAGAATGCAAGGAGTCGTGTGTGTTCTCCCACCCCGAGGAGGAATATGCAGCAGGATGACCACAGGCCCCATCCCTTGCCCCCTTCACCGCTGGGGGAGAAGGAGGTAGAGATACCAGGAGCAAAGCTGAGCCCAGCAAGAAGGGAGGAGTGGGGGAAGAGGTTTTTAAGATGTGGTAATGCTTCTTGATCTCCTACTCTGTCTGTTAAGTAGTGTTGTTAATGTCTGAAATTTATGTTCTTTTTTCTTCCCCTAAGGAGTCTGTCTTTTGCCCATGACCGTAATGGGTGATTCATTTTTCCCTGTCCTTATCTTGATTCCTGAGCCTTTTGCTTTATTTTCTCCTTCTCAGTCCTAGGGAGTAAGGGAGGAGTGAGTGGGTGCGTGGTGCTAAGTTTCTCTATGAGCTCAAACCACAACAAGAATCGTTATTTGAAAAGCTAGCGTTAATAGGATCCTGTTGTTTAACCTTTTTTGGTGTAACTTATGAAGAGTCGGCCATGTTGTCAGGTTCAGGCACATATGGATCAATGGCCAAATGCTGATGTGTGTAGGAAAAAGATGTAGAGGCAATGAAAGATGACTTATTTTCATGTAGAGCATACTTGGTATTTTAAATACCGTATCAATTTTTGTGTTGGACAAGGTAAATGTTGTTAAGTTTTCTTTGCCCATTTTAATAACAGTCTCCAGCTTCAGAAAATAATCTGATTGGATCTTATTGATCCTGAGGATTTCTTCACTGTTCTGGAAGAGGTTAGGTGCCCAGTTTCTTTGTTAGTTTTATACAGACATACAGAAAGGACAGACTCTGATTTCACTCAAGGACTTCATCAAAGCAAACCCACCCCATTTGGTGTCAATGGCCCTTGAAGTGAAAATGCCCTATGGGGCATCCAGTGTTCCCCTAGTTCAGAAAAGGTAGGTGAGAATCAAGAATGTGTTTCTATCAATAAAATTTGCATGAGTGACTATGCAAAATGGCCGTTAACTGACACTTGAATGAAGATGTACACAGAAGTATTGAAGGAGACATTTGAGAAGTGAGTTAAAATAAAATAATCTATTTCTGAATACATATCACACTTCATATTAACTGATTTAATACGTCACATTTTGGTAATGTTAATGTGTAGACGAAGTAAGAAGAGCTACCAGTGAAGTGAGGTTGACAACATACATTCATTTTTCAAACAGCTCTGTTGATTGAGAAATCACTTCTCATCAGCTCATTCCTGTGTCCTTTTTGCTGGAATAGCAGATCTGAAGTAGATGCTCTTCAGCCTGGGTCTGCTGGATTAATTTACAAAGCAATGAAAGTTGTTGTAAATCATCCCTGTTGAAATAGATTATGGAAGGTGCACAGCATTCCCTGTGGTAACTCCCTCTTGTTACGGAGTGAAAAGATGTTATGGGGAGAGCATCTTCTGACAGCACCAGTTATAAAGATATCCCTGTGTCCTTCATCTCTGTGTACGTGTGGCTGATGTATCTCAGCGCTGATCAAATGTTGCACTGTCACCAAAAGAAACTATTGAGTTTAGTGAGTATAGTGTATAACATTGCTCTGAAGAAAAATATCATGGTAAAATATCATATGGCTTATAAAAACTGAATTTCTGTACAGTAGAAAGTTGCTGCCCGAAGTACATTCAGTTGCTTAAACATAAGTAACTAGTCCTATTTTAAGGGATGAGGGGTGTTTGACCTAGTGCTGCTCCAAAGTGCACCGTTCTGCAAGTTCTGTATCTTATCTGTCAGCCCCATACAACTACCTCAGATACTTTAGGGCATCTCAGATGATGCCAGATGTGAAGCAATTGAATCCCACAGCATTGTAGATTTTTCTGTTGAATGCATTTATCAATCCAAACTTTACTTAACCTTGAATGAAACAACCTTTTCAACTCTTGAGGTTTTTTTCATAATCAATACTTTGCAAGGGAAAAATGGCACCTATTAATAGAACAGGTAATGCAGCAATGTTTATGAAATCCATGCACAGACTGATTAATACATTTAACATGTTTACAAAAAGCTGACGAAGATAATAAATGTCTGATGAAAATGCTCAAACTGCAACAATCAGTGTGATTATTTCAACTTCATTGTTTTTCTTCATATGCTTAGTACCATGAATAACCAAATAATTTAAGTGCAAATTTTGTTTCTGATTAATAAGGGAAATATTTAAAATAGCTTAAATTATATTCTTTGTTTGCCTCTTATGAAAGGAAGGAAGAAAGGTAGGTTATCTGAAAGAATTTTTTCTTTTAGGGGAACATCATGTGGTGAAACATTTGAACTTTGAGACAAAAGAGGGAGCTGAAAACTGTTGGGACAAAGAAAAAAATCATAGACAGTGTGAACTGTGTAGAAAATTAATATCTGCACTCAATGTCTTTGTCATTAACAAAGAGGTAGATGGGTCTCTTGCAGGATTTTGCCTAATAAATTCTGCTGTGGTAAAAAAGCTTTAGAAAAATAGCACGTATATTTGACCTATACTGAGTGTTCTTATTTTTTATTAGCTAAACAATCTTAAGGCCCTCAAGGTTTGCTTTGCATCTGTAGGCACCTGTATATTTTCATTTGTGTTCATGGTCTCATTAAAGTCAAGGCATAATTTAGCTTCAGAAAAGCCACTGAAATGGGCGATGTTACACCTTAAATCGTTATGATTGCAGTCTAATATAAACTCACAGAAAACAACAGGGATTATAGCTTTCGTTTTCTAATCAAAGACATTTGACACATCTGGTGCTGATTATTATATCAGCAAATATAATTATATTTTCTTAAAGTTAAGTGAAAAAACAGTACCAGAATTATAATGCCACAGTCATAAAAATGTACTTTTCCATTTTCTTAATGAAAGTCACCTTGTACTGGATAAGAATAGGAGTAAACTACCAATTGATACTTTGAGTTGTTTCTACTAAAAAGAGACTCATTATGTACAATCATCTGCTGGGTACTGCATAATACAGTAGCTGCACTTAAAATGTTACTCCTGAACTGAAAGATTTTATTGTTTGAGAAATATTTCCTCAATTCTCTCAACTTGCCAAGGCCCAAATGTGGAGCAGAATGTGTAATAAAAAATGAAAATGAGAGATATAAAACAATTACAAGCACAAGAAACATAAACCACTGAGAATTGTTAGTTTTGTACAAATAACTCCATTCTTATCACCTCAGTTTCATGAATCTTTATCTCTGCTGTGAAGAATTCTCTACAGTGAATGTCGAGGGAAAACAAATTGGCCAAGACCAGAATAATTTTGAGAATTCAATGAGGGATGTGATATATATAAGACATTTTTTCTCTAAGTTGAAAAAAAAAAAATAGAACCAGAAAAATAAAGAATATACCAAGGTATGACCACTTTGAAAAAAAGTCTCTCCTGTTTCTCCCCGATTTCTTCCAAAGACGTGACAGTCCAGCCTCCTTTCATGGCTAAATAAGATAAATGCTGGACAACTAATAAATGTTCCACTGTTTGAAGACAAAGCCCAGTCTAAATGCAGTACCATGTATCAGCCACAGAAAATTCTTTGATTTGATAATATCATTTTAAAGATAAAGGTTATTACAAACTTCTGCATGTGCCCACATTCTTGGCTCTGAAGGGTGAGCAGAGTGTTACAAATAAAAGGTATCTGACTAGAAAGTACAACATTAACATAATTTAATATAAACCTATCTAGAAAGTTATCAAAGAACCATGCTGTGGAGGCTATGAAACATATGCCAGTCTTATTAGATTTGTCAAATAATCAAGTTTGACTTGAACAGTTTGAAAGTATTGTCAAATGTCCAGTCTAAATAGTAACTCAGAACACTGGAAGGCAGGTGAGAGCCAGCATCAAGAAGCTATGGCATGATTTTCATGCAAGCAGAATGCTCAGATCTACTAACAGGATTGGACCACCAGGCTGGTTTGCTCTTCATTTCCATCCCAATCCAGTGAAGAGGTACATGCGCTGTACTGCAAGGACCTACTCATTTGTCAGGAGACAGATTTTCCACCTCAGCAGTTCATCCATTGTAGGGCAAGACTAATGCTGTTTGTGTTTCATTCCAGGCAGAAATGGTAAATATAACTTTGCCATATTTGGGGAGAGTTTGCTGCCCTCAAGATGTCTCCACAACACCAATAATCATTCTAGTTCAGAAATATGTCTCTAAAGACCAAAAAACAGTCTGATTGGTATAAAGTTTTATTTGACTTTGAAATGGTATTGAAGGAACAGGGAAATGAATTCTTTCAGTAGGAAATGAAGCATGCACTTATCAATAGTTGATCACTCCATTATAGGAAAGGGAAATTATTTTACTCAAGGAAATAAGGTCCTGTTGTCATGAAAATCTGTGTTTTTGATAACCATTTCACTTGTCTAAAAGGAGAGCACTAGACCATGTACCCCGAGTTACTGTGCTCGTTGTATGAAGTAAATGCATCCTCACTGGATGTAATGCTGTAAATGTATGAAAGAATCGAAACAGAGAAGAAAATATCTTCAACTTTACAAGCATGAGAGATCGCAATTTGGATGTTCAAGATAAGGTTTTATGAAGCCTAAAAAGTTAAGTGAGTAAGGAAATAATGTGGTACGGCTGCATGAACACCTCAAATAACTTGCAGGAAATGTCCTTAATTACCAGTGCTGAAGAGATAGTTATAACCCAAGGATTTTGACATTCTTTCATTTCGATGTAGATGAATTTTGGCTGTTGGTATTTTTTGCCTTGATTTTAATTGTGTAGTGGTTTTGTGGCCACAGAACATTTTTTCTTGTAGTAGTAGTAGTAGTAGTATTAAGACCTGTTTGAGCTGTCCAAAATACTTCTGAACAGTTCTCTTTTCTTCTCTTGCTCCATGGAGATACATATATACACGTGTCCTTTCATATGCATACGTATGTATGGATACAGATACATATGCCCATAAACACACACTTACACTTACACTTTTTTTTACTGGAACACAGATGTCATATAAAGCTTGGAAAGCATGTTTGTATCATCACAAAAGAAAAAGCTTCTAAGTTGATTGATGCTCCAGATACACAGAAAATAGCAGAACATGTTGTGAGTAGGCACAATGTATCCTTATACATATGTTTAGGCAAACAGTAAATACCAGAACAGCTTGCGATAGCTGTAAGAAAACCTCAATACTTCAACTCCTAAACTTCCTTCACAGGCTGCCTTTTACTGTGCTCTGTGCATGCTGTGTTGTAACTTTAACCTCCCATAATCATTTTCTATCTGTAACATATGAAAGTTCAATATTGGGCTTCCTGATAAAATGTCCACTTTGTTCCTGACTTCTGATTTTATTGCGACCTGTAATGTATCTGGCACTTCTTCAAAGATGCTGGTCATATAGTTATGGGACTTACTCCTTCCTGTAAAAACAACTTCTTCATCGCCTTCACAAAATGTAAAGTTTCTAGACCCTCCTGAATGTGTTGTCTAAATGTGTGACAGTGCCAATCAACTAAGAAACTCAAAGGAATACATTCCATTTTCCATAAATTTTCTTGTCAATAGGAGTGTGTGTGCATATGTATTTTCTGACCACTGCAGATTTCAGAAAATCAACAATAATCATGCCCATAAGGCTGTTCCTGTATGCCAGACAGCTTTAGTGATATGATTTGAAGATATCTTCTGGTGCTTTCTCTGGCATTCATTCATTCAGTTTCTTATCAGAACCTCAAGAGTAAACTCTGCCTACTGGAAGGGAACTTATGTTGCTATGGAAAATCTATCGGCATGTATCTCAGTGCATGTGTCAATATCTCAGTATGAGATCCACATGTATCTCATCTACTTGCCCATGTACCTCAGCGCATGTACCTCTCTGTTCTTCTGCAGGCATTATCTATTTAGAAAATAAGTATTGGGAAGCCTTGCACCAAAGGTCAACAAAGTCAGTAAGAGACAGCCCTTAATTTTAATGATATATGTTATGTTACATATTCATCATTATTATTTGTTCATTAATTGCTAACTAACAGCACTAACACCACTAACAGGAAAGAATGCTAGAGAACTGCAATACTGCTGATGATGGAGTTTGTTGATGCCTGGATCCTCACGCTGATGTTTAGTCAATGAAATCTTATAAGCCTTTCATGCACCAAAGACTGCTGTTCATGCTCTTCAGGTTTCTTATGACATCTTACCATTTCACTGATTTACAGAAAATCAGTTCGTCAAGCCCTCCATCTGCATGCAGTTCTTAGCATCCAATATTTATTCAGCTTTCTGAGTGAGAATGTACTCCCCATACCCTTTTTTTTTTTTTTTTTTTTTTTAGAATCTGTATCCTGTATCATCATTATAGATCTCTTACTTGGGTTTATAATATGATATAAAATTATATTTCATATTGGTTTATCAGTAAGAAATACTGACATATAATTTATAACTTTTTTCTGATTTGCATCTTGCCATGAAGAAAAAAGGATGCTGTCCTTACTTCCTTTTCTTTACATCCTCCTCATCAACATCAAAACACCTTGCTAAACGAGCTGGAATGGGAAAAAGTATAGAGAAGCTTTTAGTTCTTGATGCCTTAAAGTGAGTGGATTAAGTGAGTTTTTCCTTGCCACCTCATTATCATTACAACCCTGTTTAGACTCTGTCTGTCAGCTACTTATGATGTGCATAGATTGTCCTATGTTGTAGCCAGTCCTTATCTTCTAACATAGCATTAGGTTTAATTTTATCAGATGTTTGGGATTTCAGATCTCTCTTTGATCTCTAAAACAACTTTTTTTGAAGAGGTGGTAAAACTAATGAATTGCAAATCACCTTTGATAGTTCTGAGATTTTAGTACAGGTATTAGGAAGGGATAACACAATACTCCACAGGAGGTTGAAGCTTTTTGAAAACCACTGTAAAGCTTCTTATTAAGAATAATGTTCCCAGAGAAGATCTAATTGTCTGGGAAACTGGTCCTTACATTCAGTTGCTCTTGAAAATGGCACAAAGAGAGTTATTGCTAACAGTACAGTGTTTCTATCATGAATGTATACTCCTGGGTCCCGAAGGCACTGGAGGACCTGCTGTCCCTGTCCCCCAGGGCTCCTCAAATCATGCCTATGGCCCAGGACTCCATAAAAACCCTCTGGAGACATCAGCCCCTGCCCCAGCAATGCTGCGGCAGGGCCAGTCTCCAGTTCCCCGCAGCCCTGCCCTGCCCAGCCATGGGCCCCACTGAGCCAGGCCCACTGGTGGGCCCACATCTCAGCCTGACCTTGGCCCAACCCTGTCACCAGGGATCAAAAGAGATAGAGAGCTCTGCAGCTGACACAACTTCAGGAAAGGCAGGAAACTCAGACTTACAGGGAAGCACTGGCCCATCAGAGAAAACAGTCTCCTCTACAGTGCTAACAGTAAATTCTGTCCAACAACCAACATCTGTTTCCCATAAGTGAAAGGGGTCATGGTCACAGTAGTGAAGAGTATCTATTTTATTTTCTGGTTCCTCCCTTGTGTGCTGTTTCTTAAAGACAAACAGGTCAGGTGGACTGCTGTAGGCAGAGGCAGAGATTGCTGCTCCCATGGGAGCAACCAAGTGTGCAAAGGCAAAAGACCATTCCAGGAATGGTCTAAAGGTGATGCACTCCTTTTACCAAGGGACCAAGGGACTACCAAGGGATTTTGTGGGGTTTGGTGCCACTCAGAAAACTATTAAGTAGACTGAAATCGTTCCTGGAAGCAAAGACATACCTTCACTGACACAATGAATTGGTTATAAAACATTCTTATTTCTACTCCATGTGACATAGTCATTTTGAAATTTCTCCTTTTAAAAGTGAAATATTCTATTTATATTTCACTCAGTCCAGTCCTTTTTTTAAGTTTAAAGGCCTCTTGCTCTTTTGGAGGGTTTTTTTGGTATGAAAAGTCCTAGAAATATCTACCTCAAAGCTTTGACTGACTAGAAAATCCTGTCAAAATTACCAAGGCAGAAAGGGAGTTGTGACCTAAGTGCAAGACTACTGGGAATGAACCTGGCCAATTTTTGTCCTTTTACTTGAAATGTAGTGACACGGGAGGGTACGGCTTCCACTGGAGCAGAACCAAGGTATAGATGCTACACACTTCTTGACACAACTTTCCCATAAAAATTTCTAGAGCACATAGAACCTTTTTTTTTTAAAAAAAAAAAAAAAAAATCCAATTTGGCACCATTTCTTTTCTCTGCCTTTTCTATTTTTGCAATATGTCCCTTGTTTTCTCCTAATATTGCCCATGTCTTCTATTTCACAAGTCTATGCATAGGTCACTTCTTCTTTAGGTATATGAACAGCTACTCGTTAACATCTTCTGCCTCTGGTGATCCTAATAGGCCAATGGGCTATTTCTTCTTATATACCTGCATCTTACACTCTTAGGAAAACTAGATTTTAGGATTGTTTGAAGTTAGTTATCCCTACTGACCATCACTGTCACAATGGTGAAGGTCCCACTGGGACTCCTAATTTTTGCTAGTGTTTGCTTCTTCCTCCTGACTAGGTGATTGCACCTTTTGATTGGATTTTTGAGAGTGGCAGATTTTAAGAGATGTATATATTTTGGAGAATGCAGAAGGATAACAGACCTTCCAGGAGATATCTTAGAAGGTTCCTAGACTGAAACATCTGCCATTGAAGTCTGAGATCTCCAGAGGCCTGAAGTCTTAGAGGTACCTGCAGTAAGTCCAATCGAAGGACTCATTTTCAGATGTCTGGAGGCATGTGTCAGAAATGAGGAGTGAGTGTGAAGGGAGATGATTGAAGTCCCTTGTGAAGAGAAAAAATAATTTTCAGTTAGTGTTCAGGAATGCAGAGGAGGTACATAGGGGAGTGTGTATGTGGAGGAGGACATGTGGGACACACTATCTGCTGAATCCAGGTAATTTCAAATAGTTGTCACAAAAGCAGCGGAGTTAGCTGTTGGATGGTTTGTTTAGGATGAGGCATCAGCAAAAGTTGAGCTGGTACATGACTTTGGTGCTGGGAACAGGCCCTGGAAACTTGTCAAGAGCATTGATGAATCTTGCATTATTGTTACAGATGGCCATCAAATTCATGGGATAGACCTTCTGTCAGCTGACACTACGATGTTCCATTAGCTATCCACAGCCGTCTAGAAATTCTGTCTTTTCAGACAAATTCACATCTGGTCCAGCTTTCAGCTTACTGATCTGTGGGGAAAATAATGACCATATCTGTTCAGTTGCAGACTACCTTCATGAATTTGCACAGGGTCTGCTTTGTGTGGACTGGCTGACCATGCATGGAGAGCAGTTAGTGGGTCTTCAAGAGATATGTTTACATGTTTTGCATGGTTTCTGCACCAACAAAGACATACAAAAGTAACAGTACTGTAAAGCTTTGGATTTGGGACAGTATTTCTTGCTGCTGGCTTCATCCATAACATCCAGGAAGCTGAAACATTGTCAGAGGGATGTGGTTCCTAGGACAAGGTAGCTTCTGCCTAACTATGTCCCTGCATATCTACTTGTGAAAAGCCATATTCTTGACTGACCACATGCCCCAGTGACTAAGGCAGGCACTCAAGCCAACAGTCTTGAGTCTTCCCTCCTTCCCATATGTTCATGGCTCCTCCCTGATCTCTAGCCTATGCTCCAGCTTTCTCCTGCATCTCCACAGTTGCTGACTCTCTATTTTAATGTCCCTGTCCCCCATCCTTATCATCTAGCCTCATTTTAACACCTGTTGTAATCTTAATATCTATTGGAAAACACACTGGAGACTCTCTCAAGGACAAGGACAAGTGACAAGGGACTGGAAGTTTTTATATAGAGAGGTGAGTGTTATCCAGGAGCCTCAGGTTGGGTTTTACTGAGTGAGATTAGCTTTGGCTGCCTGATTTATTTGGGCAAGGAATTAGGCTTGTGACATAATTCTGTGGTAGCACTGAAACAGGGCTTGGGTAAAGTTTCAGAGGGGAAGATCTCTGCATCTGTGGGAGAAATAGCTTAAAGTTCTTATAAGATGAATAAAGAAAGAAGATCTAGCTCCTAAACCTAACTAGGCAAGTAAATTAGGGAGATGAAGCTGACCAATATTGTTTAAAGTTATATAGGTTCTTAGACAGTTTGTGGAAGATGTATGTCTCTGAACTCTAGATCTGTTCTTTGAATATATACCTAATGAATTGATTAAGTTAAATAATTAATTTAACCAAAACTCGATTATACTGTCTCCTTAGATATTGAGAGTACTTTCTCCAACTGATACAGGGTCTCTTGGTAATTACTGAGAAGTGTTGTGGTTTAAGCCCAGAGGGCAACTGAGCACCACACAGCCTCTCGATCACTGCTTCACCCTCAGGAATGGGGCGAAGAAAACACAACAAAAGGCCCGGGAATTAAGATAAAGACAGGGCGACATGATTCACCAGTTATGGCCATGAGCAAAAGACAGACTCCACTGGGGAAGAAGAAGAACATCAATTTAATTTGTTGGAAATATATGACACAGCTGACGATTTATTTTTTTTCCTGGGACTCTGGAAGAGTTTAACCTCCACTTCTTACACAACTGGAACTAACATGTAGTCCTACCAAAAAGATAAGTGCAAGATCTATCAACATAAAAATAGAGAGTTCTCTTCGGTTTGGTTCTTAATGTACCACCAAAGTGTGGTTGATTTTTTTTTAAAAAAAAAAAAAGGAAGAAAAAAAAGAGACAAAACCAAGCAGCTAGACTTAAGTCATAGGGTAGGTTTTGGTTCTTTTTTATTTCTGTTAGGTTTCCTTAGCTGTGCCAAAATTGGTTGAATAATTTCCCTAAATGGTATTGTCTTAATGATGAACTGTTATATAATGTTACTCCTCACTAATGAGTTTAAAAGATGAAATTTTCTGGAGCTGAATGGTATATACATCCTCTACTGTATCTTCAGCAATGACTCCTAACCTTTAAAGCCAGGAAATCATGCAGTGAGTGGAAGTTCCCATATTCTCTCCAATCTAAGCAATTTGACTGTAAGTTTGGTTATTACAAGATCTTACTTGGTGTATTACAGACCTGCCTCTAGGATCAGCCATGTTGCCACAGGCTTCCTACACTCTTATTTAGAACAGGTGAGTCTTGGTGGTCATGGTATTTTTCTAGCATCACCATGTCAGGAGACTGAGACTATGACCAATGCATCACATATATCTCATTAGAACCTCATATACATTATCGTCTGCAAAAAAGGCTTCTTATAACTACCAAATTGTCAAAGTGCCACAACTCTCTCCTATTGAACTAAGTATGTGGTTTAGATTTGTCAGAAATGGCTTATCTGCAAGCATAGTCTGTACCAAGATATTTTACCACTCAGCTGTAGATAATTATATTTAGTGGAAGGAATAATGTTTGGAACAACATTCTTTCCAAGTGCCTTATTTTCATACATTTCCACTCTCTGATATTATTGCTTAGTCCTTGAAATCAAACAATGAGAAGCTTGAGAGGACAAGTCAAAACAAATAGGTGATGACAGAATATTAGTGTCTGTCAGTGTACACAGGTGAGATGGAAAATCAGAAAGCTGAGAACTTCAAGAGACAAGTAAAGTCTATGGAATAAAGGACACATTCAGAGTCTACTGTCATTGTCTTTAGAAAGTTGTTTAGATCTGATTCATCACCATCTTGGAAATGACAGGAAAAACAATGTGATGATGTTTTCTTATTTAATAATCAGTGAATGTGTTAGGCATAAATGAGTTATGTCGCTATGCAAAAAGCTGTGTAGTTAGCCTTTTGCTAAATGTCTGTGACCATCATTTTACACTCAAAAGTTTTATAATAGCTTTTCTTCTGTCCTTCCATCTATTTGCTTACTCATCCACTGTTTTGCCTAGTTTTGCCAAATATGTCTTGCAGTTATTCCACAATGACCAGTGTAATGACTATATATCTATATAGATAGAGATCTGTCTCTTGCCTTTAAAAGGATGGATCAATGACAGAAGGAAATATCTTATCTAACCAGCTGCCAGAATTTTTTTGTTCAAACTCCGTTCGTATTGCACTGATATGAATCTGAATTTCTGTTGGGGTTCACTACTTCACCCAGAGAGGTCAGATTGTGACTCTTCAAACATAAGATAGCAATTTAAACTATTGATGAACTAACTGCTTGTTTCTCAATATACAATTTTAACACTTATTTAAGGATGATCAAAATCACATCTGAATTTATTTTAAAGACCTTGTATATATATTTGCTCCCTTAAAAAAAATAGATGCAGTATTTGAAGTCTGTCAGCTGATGATGCTTGAATATAACTGTGTGTTATGCAACAAAACACCAAATATGCAGTGCACATACAATTTTATGATAGTCTGTAACAAAACATCATTCTTTTGGTGAACTTAAAAAATTGCATTGCAAAAATACATTGCCGTTGAAGTGATATTCAATTCTATCACACAACTTCAAAGACAAGTCTAACTGGAGGATATATTTGACTGTACAGTAAAGAAGAATTGATATGGTAAAATAAACAAGCCTTGTCACATTATATTTTCCACAAGTAAATCACAATAATGAAGGCTTTTCTTTCCTGTTCGCACACCCAGGAAAAGGTTCACTTGGAGAGGTATTCATCAACAGTGAATACCTAAATAACTATATAAATGCATAAACATTTTCTTTTTGATCTGTGTAAGATCAAGGAGGATTTTCCATACCTGCTGTAGCTACTTTCACTGTTAATAAAACTCTCTCTGACTCACTGTTGTTGTGGAAAGAGTAAATGTTCAGAACATGATTTCAGCTAATAGACTTAGAAAGTGTTCTGTTTCTCTGATAAAATAGAGCTAGATGATTCTACTCATTTTGTACTTATGCAGCAGTAGGTAAGCTCTGTAATAGTTGGTAAGATATCTTTACTCTAAGCTGACAGATATGAGTTTTATGGTCACCTTTTCCTCTATGTTTAAAACATAGTCTGCAGTAAGACATTAATATGACTTGCATTGTGTTCCTTCTGGTTTTTTAGCTGTAAAACCATTTGTATTTTCTTTGAAAAGCTAATTTTCAGGGTGCAGTTTAGCCACAATATACTGCAGTTAACCTAATTCTACTCTCACCCACACCATCACCCACATCAGTGTTAAACCATCCCGCCCAGTCAAAAAAAGTTTCAATATTTTAAGTTTTTTTTCTTAGATAATATTTGTATTCATGAATATTAGTGCATGTTATATCAGTTAATAAGTCAAAGATCTCTGATCAAATGGGATCCATGAGATGACCTTACTCCTTATTTTCTACAAGATCCAATTTAAACATGCTTCTATTTTTTGACAAACATCTAAATTCAGCTGAGATAGGAACATGTCAAAGGATTTACTATATAAATATGTTAATCCTGGGCAATTAATCTAATTTTCTGTAGATGGCATGGTGACTCTTCCCTGTGGTCATGCACCATACCAATAGAAGTAGCTGCCCTAGCCCTTCAGACATGAATGCAGCTCAAGGAGGTGAGAGTCAAAGTTAAGGGAGATATTCTCGACTAAATGTATAATGGTTTCAGGGAAATTAAAAACATTATAAAGTATGTCCCCACATGAGTAAATATATTTGCATTGGCTGCTTTTCCAGACTTATTCTCTTAGAAATCTTTTTTGATCTTTAAAAAAAAAGTCATTGAAAAATATACAACTATTGGATTCTGTTATTATAGTCATTTACTTGTTTTGGCCTAATCAGGAAGAGAGTAAAAAGTGTATGTCTCATTTTTGCGGTCTGAAAAAACAAAGTTTAGTCATAGATCCCAGAAGAGGTTTATATATTTGAAATTGCCAAAAATACAATTTTTAGCAGTAATCATGGGTTTGGATTTTTTTTTGTTTGTAATTTTGAGGTGGATTATACACTTTGTGGGGTTGTTTAAATGGAAGAAGACAGAGCTTAAGTATTTACTTAATAGAAAGCATAATTTCTTGAGTACCCAGGTGTCATTTGGTCAACATTACTCTCTCCTTGAATAGAACTCTGGAAACTACAGAACCTGCAAATATTTTATGATTTCTGTTGCTGCTTATCTGTCGGAGTCACCATTAGCTGGGGTCCTTATTTCTCCGTGCGGGAACAGAAACGACGCAACACCAATGTGATGATCAGGTCGTCCATCTTTTTTATTATAGTTATTCTTGTCTTCTATTCCTTTTCTGGTTACATTTATACTCTACTAAGTTCTGTACACGCACTCATCTATCTTCTAATAGGCTACAGGTCATCTACACGCGCTGTTCACACACCTCTACAAGCATTTGCATTGGTTAATTGCAATTAGCACGTAAAGCCCAAAACTTGCCAAAACTCCCTTATCTCATACCCTGTTTTGCTCAGACTTGTGTGATTTTGCTGACCACAGGTGTTTCTCACTTATCTGCTATCTTGTGTGGTTTTGCCAGCCTTATTTTGCTGGCCTTGTCTTCGTCCTTGCATTCTTCTGTCTGCACTAACTTTCTCCCAGCGCGGCCCAGACTCCTACACTTATCTATACTAATAGTCAGCATCCTGGATGATGGTTTAAAAATAAGCATCTTTACATCTGCAGATTCTAGTTTATTCAAGAAGTGATCTTAAATTCAAATGGAAGCAATCTACTTTACTAGGAGAGATAAAGAATGATCAGTACATAACAGTGCATCGGTATACAAGTCACAGAGCTGTATTGCCCAAGAGGAAGACCATCAGAGTTAGCAGCAAAAAGAGTCATAAATTAGATCTGAGCAAAGCAACTTCAATCTGTGAAAGTCATAGAAGTTTCAGAGCAATTCTGTATGTTGTCAGGCACAGCAACAGCACCAGAAGTGCTCTGCCACTGCTGCTGATACAGCATCTCAGCAACAACACATTGCTTTCTTTAGTTTCCAAATATATTTATGGGAGAGCCCTGGAAGCCCCATGATTGTTAATGTGGTGTTCCTGCAGTAATAGCAATGTTCTTATATTTACAGAAGAGATCCACTTAATGTTTTCCCAGTGATAACTATATAGTATGGCAATCTATTAGATCAGCTATTCCTTTTAGCTCTCATATTTCAACCTGTGTTGAACCAGAGACGAGATAACTGATGGAATAGAGAAAGGTACTTGCAGAAGAAAGTCAAGAAAAGAAGCATTCACAGCAAGGGTGAGGATTTGTATACAGTAACAGACAGAATTGAAGAGACAGCAGTAGGTGAACTGTTCAATATTATACCTCATGTCAGTATTGTGGAAAATAGAGTCATGGAATAATAGAACAGAAATAATTATAATCTCTCATAAAATACAGAAACTCCAGCTATTGCGCTACCAGAAAAGAGAACTGGGAGGAATTATTTTTTTAAAATTACTTTTTATTATTAATCCTGTATTGATGAAGATTGCTAATGTAACAGTCAAACTATTAGCTGTGGAAAACATACAGAAAGTGTGAAATTACTGATTTTAAGTAAAATTTCACTTAAATATTAAACTTTTAAAAAGATTAGTCAACTATACAGCTATTGCCATTGCTTAGATGAAGAGCATATGTTAGAATAATTAAATTAATGTTTGATTAAAATCAGTTACAGTAAGGACAGGCATTCCACATTGGAAGAATAGTTAACATCACATTTGTTTACAGCTCCAGGTTACTGTATGTGGGGAAAATAATCTGCACTGAGTTACTGTATTTATCACAGTTTATGTAAGTGATAGCCTCTTAGTGCTAGGCCAACAACAGCTTTATGACGATTTATGCAATTGTTGAAGTCAGAATCTTTTCTGGCCTCATAGCGATTTCAATCCCACCTTCAATTAGAAGATTTCTGAAGATTGTGTTTTTCTTTTCTCTTGCTTGAAGGGAGAAAGAGAGAGAAAATAAAAAAACTTAAAGGTGACCTTCTGGATGGAGAACAAATTTGATATTTTTCCTTTTTAAACCATAGTGGAGTGAAAACAAAACTTGAAACTTTAGCAGTGGTGTAAATTGAAACTGTCTTTGACCAGCTTCTGTGATAATCAAATAGTAGCAGGGTAGACACACTACAGCTTTAGAAACAAGTGATGAAACACCAGCATTTAGAAACTGTAAGATTTTTATTAAATCCTGGGTACTGCATCAATAACATGAGGGAATGCTACATTAGATTATTGGGAAGGGGAAACAGAAATGTGGTAAAATGAAAAAAAAAAAAGAAATTTCTACCTGAAATATAATTGTTATTTTAGAATGCATAGATGACAGAACAGACTCAACCAAGGGATGCATTTGTTCGCAGGTCTGGTTCTTCATTAAACACAGGAATTAGTGCTGTCTTTCTACACTACTTGTGACAAAACTCTGTTGATACAGTGGCCATTACCTTAGGTGTTCCCTTGTAAGAAGGCGTAAGCTATGGGTGGCTTTGCAGTAGTACATTTTAACAGCTGCAGAAGTGGTTATCTTCAGTCACCTGTAACTGCACGTGGTAGCCACTTTTTATAGGCATAACATCTTATCAGTATACATTAACTTCCCAAACTATTTATCAGCCACAGATATTCTGGTAATGTCTGTGCTGGTCTTTCGTCATTGCCCTGATGCAAACACTGTATTTGAACTCCCCAAAAGCTGCAGGTTGGGTTCCTTATTTTAGTTTGCTGATTTCAGTCTCTTAGTTTCTGCATGAACCACACAGGGCTTTTCATAACTTACTAGCCTCAAATTAAGTACAGGAAGAGTTTGAGTTGTTGAGTTGGTTTTTGTTTGTTTTGTTTTTTGTTTTGGGGGTTTTATTGTTTGTTTTGGGTTTTGGGTTTTGGTTTGGAGGGGAAAGAAAATTGCTTTTCTTTTTGTCTTGAGAAGAAAATAGTCTAATGATTAATAATCATATTCTATATCTCATTCATTCTTGTTGTGTATCCTTCTGATGACTGTCCATATGATTCAATAGTTCCTTTTCTTCCCTGGTACCCACTTCAGGAGATATTTATAGTTAGGAACGGGTCCTCTTTCAGCTTTCCTCCAACTAATTTAAACAATCCAAACCCTTCTAGTCTCTTCCTGAAAGTCAATGAATAATACATATAAGTTTATAGGTCCTATAGAAATAATAAAGATGCTTGATATCTATGTAGATTTGCAAATTATATGAGTTAATTTTAATATTTTTCTGCTTTGGAATATGAAAAAAAATGTTTTATTTGTGTTCTCTTTTGACTTTAAAAAAAAAAAAAATCTTTTTTTGGAGGGGTTCAATATGTCTTTCCCCCTGGAATTCAGGAAACATTGTAAGACAAACAAAACGAAACTTTTAAAAAGATTGAGATTCAAACAAGTGTACGTGGATGATTTCTGTTGAATCAGAGAAAAACAATTGTGGTGCATTAGTTACCAAGCTAGTGAAGAAAGTCTTTCTCTAGTATTTGAATATGAGTTACAAATTATTTGTATCTTTACAAATGGATGTAATAAAAATTATCCTTGAATGTTGTTTGGGGCTTTCATATTCCTGGCACAGGGCTTGTCCAGCTAGAGTTGTAATAAAAAGGAAAGCCTATTAGTATTTTTCTTACCACTGAAGATCAATTGTTAATTACTAAAGATTACACTATCATCTGCCTTAATTGCCATATTGAATTTTTTGAGAGATACTTAGTAAGAAATATAAATGTGTAGGTTATCTAAATAAGTGTTTGCACTCCCAAACCAGCAATTCCCAGATGCTAGTGTCTAATAATTGTAAACATTAATCTAGATTCCCTGTGAAATCGCCACAGTAATAAGATTAATTTTAACTGTCTCAGAGAAGATGGAGGCAATACAACAGTACACTCGACTCTTATTGCTAATATTTGAAAGCATTTTCATTTTTAGTTCTGCAAATGTATTAGCTGCTACTGACTCTATTTTTAAAGATGCACACTGAAATAGAAATATCTAATACTTGCTAGAAGTAGGACAACACCTATGTTCTTCCACAGAATTTGATTTGCTTATTATCTGTGGAGTAGTGTAGCTCAGCCTAACCATCCCAATCTGCTTTCAAATATAGAATTCAGATTAAAACATTTTTAAGTCCTTAATCTACTTTGACAGAGGAATATTCCTGGCTTGGAAATAGCATTTCTCCTCTAACGTGTCAATAGGGAAGTACTTATATTGGAAAGTGATCCCTTCAAATTTCTGTTGGACACTAATTTAAACTAGGGTAGCACTAAACTAAATGCTGCACAAAATATCTAGCCACAAATGACACTGTCCCAGAGAACTGTCACTTTATGGTCCGTGCTATGTATTTGTATCCTTTAAAAAAATCCTGTCTCTACAGAGTCTCAATGCTTCCAACGGGTGTTCAATAAAATGGTGAACATCAATAAGAAGTGTATGATAGAACCTCACTATTTCAGTATTCTCTAATTTAGGTGACTCAGCTGACCATTAAACTGTCTTTGTCTCTGTTGCTATTGTAAGACTATTTATTGGGAAAACTTTAAAATGTATGTCAAGTTATACTTAACTTTTCCTTTTGTCTTATTCTAAAGTAGTTATTTTTCAGTAGAAAAACTCCTTCAGTAGTAAAGAAAAAACCCCCAAACCACTATGAACTATCATATTGGAATAATACAAATGTAATTAATCTAAAAAATGGTACAAATACAAAGGATTTAGAATAATGTGGTTTTAACACAGGATTTTTGGGTTTGGAGACAAAGTTTCATTTTCTTAACATTTTTTATATTACTGTGTAAGAAAAAGTTTGTGAGACTGAATATATCTGTATTCACTTTGAGATTTTTTTTTTTTTTTTTTTTTAATGTGGATTTAAATAACTGCCTAAGCACTTTGAGCTTAAGGTATATACGAAAGCATAGGTAAGTACAGAAAATTAAGTAAGACTCCATTTGTTTTCCTAGTAACCCTTTAATGAAAGATAGGTTTGCCTCACCATATACTGTGCAAGCGTTAACAACATAAGCAACATGTAAAAAATAAAGAGAATGTTAGCATATCCCTTGATAATTAACACTAGTCAGGATGTAGTCTCTTGCCAACAATGTGTCAAGGAGTTCACATGCTCATTAAATTATATAAATGAGTAGGTTAAAAAATGTTTTTTCTTACACAGTAGCATCAAACAAAAAGGAATCGCTTTTTTTTGTTTGTTTTGTAAAGCTTTCAAACAGCTCTGCAAGTACTTGGATTTTTATGTGTCATTATAATATTCCACTGGGAGCTATAGTTGGGAGCTATAGGTTGTGTATCTTCTTGCTCAATTCTCTCCTATAGTCCTGGTTTTCCATGAGTATATCCTGTGCTATACCACAGCACATCTCTCCATGAAAGGAGGCAATAATTCAAATGCCACAGTGTGTCATGAAAAACAATGATTCAGTGCAAAGAAAAGATGGCAATACGGTTTGTGTCATTCCCAGAAAGTAAGTAAATGAGCACTAGAGAATATCTGCAAGTTTAAGATTTCAGGACAATGTCCACATTTTCCATGGAAAGAAGACAGTGATTCACACAGCAAAAGCAATTGTTAGAAAGCCTGCTTTTGTATGGAGGAACAAAACACCAAGCCAAAGCCAAGAAAACCTGACAAGGCTCGTGAAAAAATTCAGTCAATCCTAGAAAACAAAGAGGACGCTTGACCATTCACTGTTTTCTGGGAATAAAAGCAGTTCATTTTCTCAGTTCCGTGTTAAACAGTTTGATTAAACATGGCATAAAAACACGGAGTCAACAGCAGGACACTTACAGGAAACACACTCTAAGCGCTGATTACTGCACAAGTAAAGAAGGTGCTGTATTTCTACAGCAGGCCCAGAACAACCTTGGGGGTGGTGAGAGGGAAGTTGCCTGTCCCAGAGAATTCAGTCATTTGGGTAGACAGGAAGAAAATCAATCAAAACAAAGAAGATACTTCTGTTTTACTGTTTATATGTGATTTCATTCTCACCTTTGTTTAGGTAAGTTTACTTTGCTATAAGATTCATGAAAAAGATACAGATAAAACCTTTTGCATTCATGTGAATTATAATACAACAGAAAGTTAAAGATGGTATTAGAGGTTTCTAGCACTTCAGTTAAATTAAGAAACTTTTTTCTATTATAGCAACGTATTCAGTAGATGACCTACTACGAAGACTCAAAACATTAAATGGAATTCTTCTTACTTATACTTGGGTAAAACTGTCAATTTGGGCCGTTGCTAATAAAAGCAAAATTTACAGATTAATTGCCTGGCTGTCAGACTTACCATGTCAGTGAGTAGTTTGCTTTCCACTGTAAAAACATGTACTTGAGAAAATGCCTATTTAAAAACCAAACAATTCTCATTTTGTGTGTTGATCAAAAGGTGCAACCTAGCATCATAACACCAAGTCTGTAAGAATTTGGCATTTCTGGTTTCTAGTAAATCTAAATTATCTCCCCCTCCCATGGGAGTGTAAAGTGTCTCTTGTGAGAAATGAAACTCTCCCACCTCCTGCAGAAGTGGACAGAGTCCAGCTTCCTGTGGCAGATGACCAGCTTTTTTAGCATCACATTTTATCTTGGAGTCTTACCTGAGACATGTCTTGAACGGGCTATCGTTGAAGCCAGCTCCATTTTTTTAATAGCCTTAAAGAAAACCAGATTCTTCTACTGATTTGCCAAGTCCCATGCTTTTTGGATAACAGGCAGGCTGTAGCTCTGTCTCAGTTCAGTTTTCCTTTTTGTTTAATGACTAGCATGCTTTTTACTTCTTGGAAAATTGATCTTAGTCCAATCAAGCATGAGAGCAGAACAGCTTCTCTATGCAATCCACCAACAAACTATTAAGGCTACTCCATGATCAAACAGTGATAAAAAGAACTTCATTTTCAGGCTCCTTAAAGCAAGAAACTTAGCTCTCTCTTCATGGAACATGAGTTAAAATTTGGTGAATATACTCATCAGCACTTTGGACTGTTGGTGATCAGCTGGCTAGGGAAAACTCTGGGGGTGTAATAGAGGAATGTTGAACATTCTGAAAATTGTAGGTGATGTAAGGTATAGCAATAATATTTGCAGGGAGAATGACAAGCATGTAACTAACATATTAAATATATTTGAAAAAGATCCTACAGTATGCTGAACTAAATCTTGCCTACCAAAAAGCAGGCTTCTTCCTGTTTTGTTTCTTCATTTGCCTTTAAATTCCTGGGGCAATTAAACCTTTTTCAAAAACCTGTTTGAACAGTCTACATAAAACAATGACAACCAAAACAAATAATTGAATTTTAAACAATGGAAGAGTATATGTTCATGCTTGTTTTCCTATATTTTTGTGTCAACAACTTACCTACACAGAAAAAAGTGAGCCGTAATTATCTGTCTTGGCTCGACAAGAGTGGACAAAATCTTGAGTAGGGCTGTTTATAACTTGTTCTGCCATACGTGTGTTTTTCAGAGCAGGAAATAACATTCACTGGTAAGCCAGGAAAAGATTTTTTATCTTGACTTTTATTTTACTTTTGTTCTATGTTAAAAGTAGATTCTGAGGAGTGTCCTACACCACATATCAAGAATTAAATAAACAACTGATGTTATAGACAAAAAGAGTGGACTAGCTTATCCCCTTGTGGAAAAGAACCTAAGCAGGACTTAAAGCAGCTTTAAAAACTCACTGCACTTACTAAAGGGGATAAAGCACTTGATATGGGCAGCAGCTTCTCAGAAAGATTCTGCTTTCCCAGTAATAAGGGAATTCTTGAATGATAGCTGTGTAATTCTTGAATGTTACCTGGGTGGAATGTAGGAAAGATGTTGGAGGTTGGAACCCCATGTGTTCTTCCTGCCAGAGATGTTGAGAAGCTGCAGTAACTCTACACATGAAGGTATCTAAAAAAGCAGAGTGAATGGGTAAAGTCAAATCCAGATAGAAACTACAATCAAGAAGAACCAATGGCTGACTTAAAAAAAAAGTTTAGATTCTTTGTCTCTCTTCTGTTTCTTAGCAATGTGAAAGAGTTGCACGTGTTCCACCAAATTGGTAGATAGCTTCATCCTTGATACTGTTCATGTATTGCTATTAATAGCAATATCAAGAATTATTGCAATATTAATTACCTTACTATCATATTATTCTAATAGTTATGGCAGTCAGAGAAAACTTATTTTATGATGGAACAACTTATCCTCTGCCTTGGAACCTGTATGACTTGTTTGTCCTGGGCATCTGTCATTAAAATAAGTAGGTTAGTTAAAAGGAATCCTTTGTTTTCTGTCTACAGTTATGGACTACAGTCCTGTTGTGGTAAGCTCTCTCTACACAACTTGAATATAAATAGAAACAAAGCCACTCTTTCTAATGCAGCCCACTCCCCCCTGCGATTGTTGCTGATTGATTGTTAGTGCATGCTTAAATATTGCCACCTGTTTCAAATTTTGCCACACAGTGTCAAAAAAATCATAATTTTTGAACTTTTGTTTTCATCCATCTGCTTGTCTCTTGTAATCAACAAATATTCTAGATCTTAAAGATGTAGTTTGTTTTCCTTTCAAAAGTACCTCAGGAATCACAGCCAGAACACATAAATATCCAGACTCTACCATCAGGAAGCTGGGTGCAAAGTGGGGTATTTCTGACCAAAGGTGACCTACGCTTGTATGAGTGAAGCAGAGGAACCTGCTTGACAAAGCCTTAGCTTTTCAGTATAGGTGACAGCACTGGCAAATGTTCTAGACTCATGTGCTGTGTGGGTAAGGAGCATGGACTGCCACCACTATGACTTTTCATTCAGAAGTCTTTACCTGACATTCTTGACCTTGTTCAGTACCTCTGTTAGGCACTTTGTTGTTTGAATCTATCCCTGACAGTTTGTGAGTAAAGGGTGCTTGTAGAGCTTCTTAATAGATCTAGCTCCTAGAATTATCTTCTATCCTAGGGGCAGAGCAGTGCTCAGTGACTTCAGTGACAGATCTGAGACATCAAGAGGAATACAGAAGGTCAGAAAATCCTGAAACCAACATCAAATTGCGTTAACACAGTAACAAAACATTATCTCATAAATTATGAACAAAAATGACTTTTTAAAAATCTCAAGTATCAAAAAAAGCAAAAATTGTAGTCAATAGTAACTCCGAACACTTTGTAATTAATCATCTTTTTCAGTGGTCTGTACTGTGATACAGCTATGGGTCCTGTTAAAACATTATTGAAATGGTTTAGAAACTGAACTGATAGCAGCTGATAACGTTTATTTTTAAAAGATGGATTCCAGAATTACCTAATTGAAAAGGTTTCTAAATTCAAGTCACTCATAAGGTATGTAAAGACAATGTGAAAAAAGTACATGTACATTCTATGCTACGTTTTGTTGCTGATTCTAAAACAGTAACTCCGTACTACTAACATTTATTCTGGCCTTCTACTCGTTTCATCTGAATTGATAGCAGTGCCTTTGAATTCATTTATGAGTATTGTTGAGAGTGAATTAATCACCTTGATAACATTAAATTTATTTGGACATTCAGTAGAAAAGTTGTTTAAAGTTAATATCCCTTGAATAATTTGCTAGGGCAAGTCTTACATGATATAGCATATCAGATGTCATAGCTAGTAAGTACCTTTGCTTTTTCTTTATGATGTGTGCAAACTAGAACTGTGTCAAATTACTTGCCAGAGAGTAATTTCTCCATGAGACTTCCTAAGGACACCCAGGTAGTAAAGTTGTCATATCTCTTATTTATTGATAAGTTTAGCAATGCCTCTAGCAAGAATTAAATATACTTTTCAAAATCTTGGTGACCCACATCTTATTCCAATAAAAGAACAACTCAGACTCCACTGAAAATCGTATAGCTCATTGAATTGCCCATCCTACTTTGTAAAGATCCCTTGAGATCTCCTGCTTTCAGTTTCCAGACTTTCCATATAAAACATGTGTGATGTGGTGTCAAACATCTCAGCTCCATTATATGAGTTTCTAATCTTCAGAATATTTACTAGGCAGATACAGACTTGATCCAAAGGAGGGCATTATTGTACCAGCACTGGTAACAGCAATGCCTAACTTCCAGGCTCCAAAATCAGAAGCAGTTGTGATGGTCTGATGAAACTATAGTTAATGTCTCAGCCATATGATAAAGAACTTTGGCAAAGGAAATGGTTTCTATGGAAACACCAGGACTGTGCAGGTAATGGCAGGGAGACACTGCAAGAGGAGAGGGTCCTGCAGAGTTGGGACCACATTTTTTGGAGGCTGAACTTCCCTACCTTGAGTGACTCTGTGAAGAACCAATAGAGAAGCCGCTTTCATGATGCATGTGACAAAAGGAAAGGTCAAACAACGGTCACACCTGCAGGGAGGTGGGATTAACTCCCCAACGACCCCCAAGCCCACTGACTCATTTCCAGAAGAATCTGAAGTTATGAAATGCACATGTACCAAAGCAAGGAGAATTCTAGAATCCTAGAGTGTGCATGATGCCTAATTAGCCTAATGAGTCCAAGTGTCCACCTGGAGGAGGGGCAAGGTATTATAAAAGGACACAAGTCAAAGCCCTGGGTGGCTGCGCAGCACCAGAACTGGACTTCTAGGCCGGCTGGACCAATGATGGAACCATGACTAGTGAAATCTTCCCTTTCTTAATCTTTCTGTCTTACTCTCTTTCTCCCCTTTTATCTCCATTTCTTATTCTGTATGCCCGCAGATACAGCAAGGCTTGTTTGGGCATGTTTAAGGTTTATCGGGGTATGTTATAAGATCTGCCACTAGTCGGTGTAAGTTTAATAATGCCTGTTGCAGATGTTGCAAAGATTACTGACAAAGTTTCATGCCAACTATGTGTTGTGAGCAAATAAAAATGGAGTTCTGTGAATTGAAGAATCCTTTGTGTTGTTTCACCTTAATCCTGACCTGGGAATCAGCGAATCTGAATTGTCATCCTGAGAAATTGGGACATGACAGCAGTACACTAGAAACAAGTCTGTATGCAGTTGGTCTAACAAGGTTTTTTCATTTGCTGAGAAGCAGTCTCATCATAGCACAGCTCTGGGACCTTAGGAGCTAGCTTGTAGATTTCCACATTATGTTCCATTTGAAAATAAAAAGCTCTGTTGGGAATGGACTAGCATGTAGGCTAAGCACTGAAAAATCAGAAGTGTCTCCCTGGAGAAACAAAAGGGGAGAAGACAGCCAATACAGTGGTTGAAAAATCTGACAAGTTTAAAATTTCTTTTACTGAATATGATGTATTTTTGTCCAACATCTGAAAATAGAATAGATTTTACATACTAAAGGCTTTTGGGATTAATAAAAGAGAAAGCAGACTCCACAGTATATTGCATTTCTAACAAAAGATCCTAACCAAGAAGGTTGCAGTGTACAAAAAAATGAAAGACATTTTCAGTAAGAGTATATTATATCTGGTCAGTGTGTTCAGTTCACCAAACCATGTTTGTATTCCTTTATGAAATCAAGGTGTCTTTTGCTGCCAGATCAACCCTACTTCTACTCCCTATGCAGACTGTTCTTTACATGAGTTAAACCAAGCATGCTCTTCTGCCTTGTAACAACAAACAAAGATGTTATACTGGATGGTTAAGAAGTTGCTGTCATTTATTTCCCTTTCATTTGTTTCCTGCAGTTTCCCAGCTCATTTCCAGTATGTGTCTACATCCACAGGGAAGTGTTTCTGGCTTATATTTGGCTTTGACATTCTATCTCCAGCAGAAAAACAAGGCAGAATGAGGCTAATAATAATGCATTTTTTTTTTAAAAAAAGGCCTAAGTATGGTTTTAGAGTTAGGTGACAACCTCAGACATTATCTGCTAGAGATCTTCACTGACCAGATAGATAAATGAGCCAATATTCTCTATTTTAGGTTGAAACAGTATTCAGCAGGCATGGACAATCTGAGAAGATATCTTGCAAGTTAGAATAAAACAGTGAATACCAAAACTGACAAGAAATTTTCAGCATAGCTTTAAGTCTGAGATTAATTTATATAAAGAGAATCTGATGGTAAGCAGTTGGGAAAGCTGCCCTCTTTAGAGTTTAAGAAAGAAAAGAACAACATTTTCTAACAGTTGAATCGATGCAAAATTGAATGGGCCAGATTTTTATATCCTCCTTGCATCAAGTGGCTACCTACTGTTTTTTATGTCACTACGAGTGCTAGTATTCAGAAATTCCAGTAAAATATTTTACAGAATGGAATCTTATTCCTGTGCACTTAGAAGAAGACCTAAGCCTACACTTAAATTATGTATAATTTATTACTTTGTGAATTACGTTTATGTAGGTTTAGACATCTTGGAATCAGACTTTAGGATCTAGTGTCTCTTTAAAGCCAAACTGTGAAATTTTTCTTCATGTTAAATGCTATATTACTCTGCAAGTTCTAAAATATTTATTCATTGATGGAAAAGAGATCTAACAGGCAAAGAGTATAATTGTTAGAAAACTGGGAAACTGCAATTATATCTATCCATTAAATTTATATATATATATATTAAAGGAAAAATCTCAATTTACACATATGTGCCTAAATATAAGAGTGGCTGTACGATACTGGGGGATACTAATAGTTCACCTTGTATCTTACATATGAGCTTCCTCCATTCTGTCTTTCCAGTTCCTGATCTGTAGTTTGTGCTCTTTTAAAGCCAGAAGTAGTATCTTTGGATGTTCCTAAATACAACCAAAGATCTCCTTGTAAAATGTTAGAGTTGAATCATGTAATAGCTTCCTCCTTCCCCCTCTTTTATTTCAGTGTGTTTTACAGAAAAATATAAGCAAAAGGAGGCAGTTATGACAAGTCCTTCCAATAGCAGCACTTTCAGAAAAATTGTCTGGCTCTATATGACAGGAACCTCACCTCCAAATTTCTTTAAGTTCTACCACAATTACTGCATTACTCAGTTATATGAGTACACAGTTTCAGCTAAATTGATTTTACAGCCAAATTTGGTTTTAGCAATTAAGGACAAAAAAGTTTTCAAAAAGAATAAGAGTTAATGTAAAAATTTCCTACGAGAAAAAGAAAAGAGGTTATCCTACCAATGGTCAGCTCCTGGCATTCTGCAATTAATCATGCTCCCATAGCAGTACAGGCATGCTTTACTTACATGCCCTTTACTTACCTATCCCTTGCTCTAAAAGGGGCAGGGATGATGGGATAAGGTTTTTTTAATACTTGTCACTTGTCCAGCTGCTTCACTCAGTTCTTTCCTGAGCTGCAGAAGTAAGAAGGCACTGTGGTATAATAAATCATAAAGATGACTCCTGGAGTAGCTCCAAGCCCAGATGCTATTCAGGTTTTGGATGCTGGAATGATTTAAGTTTGGGGTAAAATTGGGGTACTTAGTTAAATAGCAGACAAGTGTGAACAGTGAGTTTCAGCCTAATGGCTGCAGTGAAGAGCAGGGCTAAGAGTAGAGCAGATCAGCAAATGTAATGACATAATGTGCCTTTTTTCCAATTGTGCAAATACACTGTAAAATGAGCAAGACGCATATTATTTGGAACACACAAGGGATTTGGTGGCAGAATATTTAGGCTAGTACTCAAACCTTGTCACAAGCTAGCCCGGCTGTACTGTGATAACAGGCTTACAGGCACTGAAGGATGGTCACCTACTGCCAGCAGATGGAAGGTTAGCTTCCTTTTGCTTAACCCTGATCTTTTTTTACAGTGTTCAACATTATCATCTCAGTGGTCCCATTTGGGAGAGGTGTTGAATTCCAGATATGGACACTAGATGGTTTAAGTTACCCACACAGAAATACATTCACAAGGAATGACGGGAAGTTATATCACTGTCACTATGACCTTTGCTTAAGATCTCTCAAAAGCATCTGTTCTCACACTAGCCCTGCCAACATCTTTGTTTGTTGATTGAAGAAACTAGTGATATTGCATGGATTCTGGTGTGAACAGTGTAGGGATGACTTCTTCTGTGTATTATTGCCAAAATGATTAATTGCTCAGGCAAGACTGGTTCCTGGATGAGGAGCATTGAGCTGAATATTAAGTCAATACTGAGTCCAAGAAGCATATAGTTCACGAACATAAAGAGGAGGTTCTTCAAAGAGGTAAGTCCTTTAGGGGCTACCTTGAATGATGGTGGCTTGAGCAAATACAAGAACAGACAACTACCAAAATTTTGAGGTGCTATCCAAAGCACACTGTTGTTTAGTTTTCTTTAAACCTTTGGCATCTATTTCTTTGTGTTTTGGAGGTTATACCTGTATACATCTATTTATGAAAAGAAAAAAATCTTGTGCAAAAAAATACAAAGATGAGAGAGAATTACTTATGACAAATCTTAGCTAGATCACTTAGTGAATAACTTAATAGTCCTAATATATTTTAGGAAAAGTCAATAGAAGTACCAAAATAGAACAGATAATATTTTTTTTTTAAAGACTGAATAATTCTATGGTTAAGAGGAGCATTTATAGCAATTCAGGCAAATAAAATATTTATTCATCAATGATAATAGGAAAAAAGCTTCACTAGTTCCATATTTCATTTCTTTATACAGTTCCATCATTATCTAAATATTTTGTATTTTTTTGTTTTGAAACTTTTTATGATTTTCTGATTGGTTTATATCTATCATTTAATACAACTGAAGATAGGTCAAAATCAAAATGTAACATTTAGACATGCGTACTTCATGAGTCACTGAACCAGCTAATTGAATCTGAAAATAAAAAGGAAGGTCCTCCAGAACAGATATTATTGCTGTCCTGAAGACGAGAAATCTTGTATTAACATTTTCTGAGCTTATCTGGAGAAATACAAATAAACCAAAATATTTTACTCTTTTGTAGTTCTATTATTTCTATAAGTATTTGTGATTTAAGGCATTGTTTCATCTATATTTTTACAGTGTATTGATGAGAAAAAACTAATACAAAGACAGTCATGCCAATATCTAATTATCAATCTAGGAAGAAAATATGTGTGACTTGGCACTGATATTCTGCAACCTTTATGAAAAAAAAATACTAGTAAAGAGTGTGACTCAATTGTAACTTCTGGGATAGATCTTGCCACTAGCAATACCTCTGCTCCTGCTCCATGTGGCTTACATTGGAATAGGTCATGGTGGCCCGACTGGAGTCCCACCACCCCAGGAACAGACCCAGAACTGAACTGCAATGGGAGAAGTTTCCCCCTGCTCTGACATGGAAGGAGATAAATCCCGGTTCTGTTAAAGTAAGGTGATACACAGTTCATACTGATTTCAGTGAATGTTAAGATGCTGAGTACCTTTCAGGACTGGATCTATTTGTTTTGATCTTCTTCTTCACACTTTCCTTATCTTCCTTAGTACAAGGGGCAGCAGACAGAGCGCCAGAACACATTCCATTTTGTATTCTCATGTCCTCTCTTCCCTCACATTTTCTCTCAACTGGGAGCAGTGTTTGTTGAGTGTAACACTTCCACCCGTCCCTGTTCCTGACCTCATACAAGCAGAGGAACAAATGCCTCAACTCTCGCATGTCTCCATGAAGGCTATGAAATCACATTCATTTTAAGTTATTACTGAGGGTGAAGCTTTCCTTTTTTTTTTTTTTTTTTTTACTAGGGAAAATTTTGACAAGATGAAAACTGTATCTTTTGCAACTTCATATATAAAGTTATGTGTACATATATATATATATACACACTTGTGTTAAAGAGTAATGAAACCTCTATATGGTGGCAGGGAGATCCAAGAGAAAATAAAAAGTAAAAAATGACTCAACCTCAGTGCCATTGTGTCTTAATAAAGGTGGTTATCTCTCAGACAAAATGTAACATACTGTAGAAATGAATAATGTCAAGATGGGACATGCCCATTTTAAAAAGTGCAGTTATTTTTAGCTCTGACAGCAGCTATTCATTTTACAGCAAGTATCTGAACTCAGCTGAATGAAGAAAGTTATAAACACTTTGCTTTCTCAAGTTTTCAAAAGCTTAGATAGGCGTATTGCCTCCACTTGCTGCTGTCAGATTACCCGTGGGGCTGAGGAGCATGGGCAGTAACAGGCATAAAAATCAGGTGAGTAAGATAGAAAGGTAAGAGTGCAGGGTCTGTCCTCAGCAAAACCAGCAGCATGATACTGTTGATACCATTTCTTTGATGTGTGTCAAAAGCCAGAGGCATGGGGAAGAAAGAAGCTAGAAACAGGCAAACAACTCAGTAATGCAGACATAATGAAATAAAAAAGAGAGTGTGGACAGAGAAAATAAAGGTGTTTCCTCAATCTTAATGGCACATTTTGCATAGTGCTTTACAGTCCAAGACCTCCTTTGCAGTCAGATGTGTCAGAGAGTGATGACCCAATGTAACAAAGATATGTGGCTTCTTCAGACGCCAATGGACACAGAAGGAGGGTAGTGGGGTCAGCCCAGAGCCTGGACCACCAGGCAAGTGTGGGTTGATGAGGCATGTCTGAGGTCAGGCCAGGAACACGAGTCAGGATCAGGTGTTTTCCCCTCAGCCTTTGCAATCTCTCCCTGACTGAGTCTTGTAGTACACTCTTAAAGAGCTCTTATTAAAAACCCCAAACCTCATTTTTTAATTTCAAAAAAATGAGTTTCCATGTCAGGTCTTAAAATCTTCAGACTACTTCAGTATTTTGTTCCCCATGTTAGAGTAGAAAAAAAGGAAACTGCAAGTAAAACCCCTTGGAGTTTGAGCATTTGGGTTGGAACTGCACTAAATTGACTCAGTCTTTGAAATTCTTTAGGGAAATTAAAATTACATAGACAAAACATATTACTTCCCACATATATAACTAACTGTTTTTCACTCAGAAAGAAGATATAGTAACATGTCAAAACTACTTCCTGATCAACAAGCAGTTTAATGGTCACTTTGGCAATCAAACATCATTCCCTATGTACTATGGTAGAAATGAATGAAATCAAAGTTTAAATAACTTTTATATCATTTTCCAAAATATAAAAAATCAGAAGTTGTTCTATATTCTGTGTTCCAAAGAGGAAATACCTTGATTTGCTTACAAGTTTTCACAAATCACAGAATTTGTTGTTCAGAAGCCTGAAAGACATATTAACTGCATTTCTCCTAGAATACCTTCTCTCAGACTTCTCTGACAGAGCAGGAAAAGGAGGAATAGACTCTCTTCATTTCATTGTGAACCTCGTGTTGTGTTTCTGTGTGTGGCAAGGGGTTTTGGTATCAGGGGAGGGGGTTACAGCAGTGGCCCCTGTGAGAAGGTTCTCAAAGCACCCTTGGCTCCAAGTTGGATTGTCCTCTGGCTAAGGCCCAGTCAATGAGTGACAGTGGCTGCATCTCTGCAATAACATATTTAAGAAGGAGAATCTGACAAGAGGAGAGGGAGTTGTGAGGGAGATATTTATGCAAACACCAAGGTCAGTAGAAGAAAGGAGGAGGAGGAGGGGGGAGGTGCCAGAGCAGAGACCTCCCTGCATCCCGTGGTGAGAGGTCAGGCTGTGCCGCTGCAGCCCATGGAGATTCACGGTGGAGCAGATGCCCACCTGCAGCCCTTGGAGGACCCCACACCCAAGCAGGTGGCTGTGCCCAAAGAAGGCCCGGACTCTGAGGGAAGCCTGTGCTGGAGCAGTTCATCTCTGGGAGGACTGCAGCCCATGGGAGGCACCCATGCTGGAGCAGTTTGGGAAGAGCTGTGGCCCTGTGGGAAGGACTCGTATTTGAGAAAGTTCATGGAGGACTGTCTCATGTGAAAGGGGCCTGACACTGGAGCAGGGGAAAAGTGTGAGGAGTCCTCCCCTTGAGGAGGACAGCGTGGCAGAAACAGCAGGTGATGAACTGACTGCAACCCCCATCCCTCACCCCCCTGCACCTCTGGGTGAGAGAAGGTAGAGAAATTGGGAGCAAAGCTGATCCCTGGAAGAAGGGAGGTGTTTTTAAGATGTGGTTGTATTTCTCACAGTCTTACTCTGATTGATAAATTAAGTGGTGGTTGTGGTTGTGTTCAAATTAAATTGATTTTTCTTTTTCTTCCCCTAAGGAATCTCTCTTTTTTCCTGTGACCATAATGGGTGAGTTATCCCTCCCTGTCTTGTCCCTGAGACTTTTGTTATATTTTCTTCTCCCCATGCCTGAGGGGGAAGGAGTGAGTGAGCAGCTGCGTGATGCTCAGTTGCTCTCTGGTCTCAAACCAGGGCAGCCTGATCCTGCAAATCATTTGAGCACATAGGTGGGTCCAGAGAGATTTTCACTGCATGCCCAAAGCTGAGCATTTCCTTAAGACCTTGTTCAAGCCAGCATGATCTGATTTCCAAGTACCAATCACATGCTGTTTTTCTCTGAGTTCATAGGAAACTTTCATATTGCATAGAGGGCAGAATATGTCATCAAGCATTCCCCCTTTATGCTAGAAGGATGTATAATGATCAGAAATGTTTCTCTATTTAAAGTCTATTTTTGTCTGCCTCACTTTTTTATACTACATGCACACTGTGCTCCTGTAAAATCTGTTGGGTTCATCTATAGGATCAATGTTCTTAAAGAAAAAAGACCCTGCTACCCTAGGGAGACTAAACCAAGCATAGTAAAAAAAAAAAAAAAAAAAAAAAAAAATACATCAAGAGCTGAGGTGACTGGGAATCTCTGTGAGAAGGTAATCTTTATGCCTGATTGATTCAACTTTTCCCTGATTTAATTTAGGACATGCTGAAAAGATACAAGCAGAACATTATCTGGAGAAAGTTCAGATCAAAAGTTGCAAGAAGACCAAGTACAGGACAATTTATGTATATTTTACCTCATACTTTGGGTATGGAAATATTCCTCTATCTGTTCTGGAACACTATTCCCAACACAATGAATTCAGGAAGCGAATAAAGGGAGACAGAAAAATAATCCTTCATATTAGTTTAATGCCATAATGTTTACTGGCAGAAGTATCCAGACTTCTAAACATCCTGGTCAAAGAGAGTTCAAGAATGTAAAAGAGTAAAGAACAGAGGAATTTAACAAAAAGTTTGTCTTTCATTGATATTCCTGCTCACTGAGACACTCAGAAACCAGGTTCAGACCTACCGGAGCAATGTCCAGCATCAAAGAAACAATAAACTACTGTTAGCAAGACACACTGTTGCTCATTCACCTGGAGTTCCCAGGCGTGCAGCAGACATGCCCCTTTGGGCCACCTGGACTCATGTGTGGAGTTCCCTGCTAGAGATCAGAGTACACATGCAGCTTGTGTACCCTATGTATATGATCCATCCATGTGTTAGCTTGATTTCTGCCTACCTTTATCGATGTTCTGTATGTTCTGACATAATTCAGTCACATTAACATCCCTTAAATTCTTGTCTGGAGAGACCTATAAGGAGCATTCATTGGACATGAATAATTTTCACTGTAAATGACTACATTAACTCTTTCTGTAAAATCCAAGGAGACTGTGGAAGTAATCCAACAATACCATAAAGATCTTTAAGAACAATAAAATAAGAGCTAGACATTTGCTGCTTGCTTCTTCAGATTGACTGATACAAATATCCAGTCATTATCAATGCTCCCTCCAGTTTCCACAAATCAGAAAATGGCTTGTCAGAAAACAGCACATAGTATATGCTGTCTAGTACATAGTACTTGCAAGTATGCTGTGGTAGATATAGTCTCAAAGCTAAATTCTATAATGGTTGCTTGGAGAATAGTCACTTATATTTTTTAGCAAGACTTTTTCCTGAGGAAGACTTTCATAATTAGGTCCTATCTGTCTAACTATGATCATTGTGTTTGAGAGACTCTGAGTCAATGAAGCAATTGACTCTTACAATTCCTCTGTGATGCAGGGAAGTACGATGTCAAGAATTAGTAGATCAGGCATTTTTTCTGATAGCTGAAGTCCAAACACCTGGTATAGGGGTGATATTGGAAGCTCACTGACTCAAAATTATTTCTTTGGCAAAGTAAATAAATGTGTTATACATTTTTTTTTGCACATTTAGGTATGGAGAAGCAACCTTGAAATCGAGCTCAGTCACATATTAACTTAATTCCCTGCTAGACTGTAAACCACTGTAGTAGGTTTAAGATATCCAAGAGCAGGGCCAGATGGGGTTGAAAAACCAAAAACTCACTTGGAAGCATTGTTTGCCTTTGCTGAGCTGTTTTTGGACACAGTGTTGCAAAACCACCATGTAATTGAACTTGTTTGGACAAATAGAATACTTTGTCTCTTTTTACCCTGAGGTAAAGATGAAGATTTTCAACCTCGGGAAGAGCTGAGTTAATAAGGAGTGTGCTCACTCTCTGTGTTCCTGGAGGCATTTCATCCTCCACTCAAGCACTTTCCATTTCACTTTATTCATGTCAATGCAGAACTACTTAATGTCAGGGAGTTCAGCCAGAGATTCTGGAGCTAGGGAGACATAGCTCAGACTCCTGCTGCAAATACAGCTGTTTATAGTATTACTGCCACTGGTGCTCCAAGTGCCGCAGCACTAGTGGCTTGGACACTTGAATGTAAAGAGATTTTCATGTTACCTCTCACAAAAGCTGTAGATTTCCATCTTCTATACCAGAGCACCATAGATCTAATGACCTCAAAATCAACAGATCCTATTGTAAAATCTGAATAGTTAAGTTACTTGGTGGGCATCCTGTTTAATATCTACTCTATGTTAGATTGATGCCTTACATCTTAACAGTGCCAAATACTTTAAAGCAAAGGTTTTATCAAAATAAGCTTTATCAGGCAACTCAAAAATATGTTGTGGCTTTCCCTTTAGAGTTTAAAGGTTTGTAAAATCTAGGTAATCATCATACAACCAAAGCCAGTATGTCCTGATCTTGTGATATTAACTGATTAATATACCTCTTCTTTCTGCTTAGAAAAACTACAGTAACATTTTCAATGTTGATATTGACTTACAGATTCAGCAAGCATTGAAATGACAATGAACTGCACATTCCTTCCTTAGTCATATTGGTACTTTCTACAGATTCGGAAAACTATATTATTGTGTTGTACATCCATTGTAATATACATGTTCATAACTGTACAATGGAACAGCATGCTTTAAAAAAAGACAGAGGCTGACTCCCTAAGCTGGTGATAGTTGACACATTCTGCCTCTTACTATTATAGCACCACTAATTTACAAAGATTTTCAAAATTTCTGTAGCACAAGAGGTAAGAAAAAAAATATTCAGGTTTGAACTGGTGGATAATACAGTCATGATATAATGTGTAATATGATGCCCCCAGGCTTGGGGCTACAGACAAAATAGGAAACACTGGGAAAAGGAGGATGTTTAAAGCTGTAATATAATCAAAGTGGAATTTGAATGCTGAATGTATTTTGCTTGAGATTGGACAAATACTAACAAAGGGGATTGTGTGTTTTTTCAAGTCTCATGTTTCTTAAATAAAACGTACCATTCTGCAGACATCAGGACACCAAGACTTCTGGTTGTTAATCTTTCCAAGGTAAATTAAATATAATGGGTTCAGTAACTTTCTTGCTATGGTCTTCCCTTTTTCTTAAGACACATCAAAATATTAAAGAACTCTGTCCAGCAAAGACCTAATTCTGTATGGCCCAAACATATGTGTTGATAACTTGAATATTTCCAGCTCAAAGGTCACTTGAGCACACTAACAGAGTATGACAGGTGATGCTTTTAAACTTGACAAAAAATTATATTCAGCAATGGAGCTGAATAAAAGAATGACAATTCCTAGGATTTTACAAAGTCCTGTTTTCAATTTCCCATCACACCCTTAGATCATAATCTCTTGTAACATTATCTTCAGTTTCCCACCTTAGGAAGTAAAAAAAAAAAATCTATTTTTTGTGCTGTTTAGCAACACCTAGTGTTACACCACACCAAGCAGTCTCTTCCTGCAGCCAGTCTACAGAGGCCAGGCAAACGCTTTCTGACTCAGTCTGACTCAAACTGCAGATAAAGTTTACAGCCATCAGGGATTAGGCAAATATTGGTCTTCTCCTGCTTATGTGCCTATCTTGATCCCTGATTCTGAGAAAATCAGTTTAATAACCTGACAGCTGGCTGAAATTTTTATTTATTTCAGCAGCTTGAGAACTGATTGCCTGTGTTGTATGATAAAGAACAACAGCTTTTCCCGGTATTTTTATGCAACCTTGTCATATATTCATTTTTAGCAACTTAATTCCAAACTTCAGTGCATTTGAAAGTTGTCAGCCCCTTGTACTTCCCTGTAAGAAAAAAAAATAATGGCCAAAGAACATTGAAAACAGGTGCCGTAAATGCAAACAAGCAAACAAACTTTGTTATCCAATGTATAGAAGGATTTTCATCAGCACAAATGGTCTTGAAAAGAAAATATAATTACTTTAGTAGTGTATTCATGAGAGGCTGTTATTTTGATACATCTTAGCACTTGTCAGCCTCCATATGTGTATTTTGTTTATTTTTAATTCCTTTTTAATCACTTGGGTACCTAACTGCAGGAATTTTAAGTTGATGTTGAATGTGTGTCTTTGGTTTTGAGAGCCCACTGTTCACAAACACATAGGAAAAGTCTTATGAAACCCACTGTAAAGAACACATCATTACCTGCATTAAGCAATATCCTTCAGAAATGTTGCTCTTTGCCAAGTACCTGCATGAGTTCCAGCATCTTAACCCTCAACACGTAACAATGGCTCTTCCCCACTAGAGCGTAGCTGCACGGTGCTTTGGATAGAGTCAGCAAGCTTCAGCAGTGCTCTGGGGGAAAATCCTTGCAGAAAGTTAAACACTAGTTAGAAAGTGTAAAAAAGGCAATCACTCATGACAAAGCAATGAAGTTCAGTCTGAAGTTTCTTAATGGTCAATACAAGTGCAGCAAAGACATCTGATGGTAAAACTGAAGTCACAAATGCCTTTGGGAAAAATTTTCAAAGATAGAGGGAAAATGGGAAAACAGTGATATAGGAAAGGTCCCTGGTTTTGCTGCAGCTTATCAGTTGACCTGTAAAGGCAGTTTTAACACTCATGGAAACTACACCCACCCTAGACCTGCTGATTAAGTGTTAAGGAGTCCTCTTGCAAGCTGCAAAGCTTCAACCTTGAAGACTGCCAACCGTAGGTGTCCTGAATGCTCTCAGCCCACCTGTCGGTTGGCAATTAATGCTGAGAGATTATTGATAATGTTGACACCCAGACAGTCTATCAGAAATTTATAATACCCAACCATCATAAGTTAGAAAGTAATTTTAATCTTGATGAATATATATATATATATATATTCTGATGGGGGAATATTTTGTCTGAATATTACCGACCAACTCGAAGGTTTAAATAAACCAGTGTTAAGTCAGAAGTGGAAATTTATAAGACATTAAAGCTGGCCTATACAAGCTAGAATTGCTTCAGAAGATTATAACTCAATTTAAACCAATATAGCAAGAAGTGGTTATAGCCAAGACAACAGCAATATGCCTTCAAGTTGAGACCAACCACCTCAAATCTGTAGCTCACCTTATGTATGAGCGCACATTAAGTTTGACCAGATGGGCTGGCAGTATTTTATTAGGAACCTTCTCTTTGCCCTTCCTTTTTTTTTTTTTTTTGTTTTGTTTTAACAGCACATTGTAGAATAATCACTTAAAAGTAGATGCTATGAAGTGTATATAGCAGGTATTTTAAAATATTATGTCCTCGCAGGAATTTAAAAAAAACAAAACAAAACAAAACAAAAAACAACAAAGGTTGCAGAACTTGGAATCAACTGAAGCAATTTTGTGCTATCTGGAAGCATCTTCTTTCACAGCTGGGCCCAGACCTCGCTTTGGATGCTGAAGGACCATTTCAACCAAGAACCTTTGCTGTGAAGAACCAAGTGGCATGAGCTTTTTGTTTGTTTGCTTGTTTTTGTCCAATTGGTTTTCATAATTCAAGATTTAAATTTTGGTAATTTGTACATCCATATGGACACTAACTTTGAACATTGGCCTGGTTTTCCTGGAAAGTCAAAGCTTGAACACTAGGCTTAAGTTCTGTAAGAACTAGAATTTTTCTTCTGTGGGAACACAAGCTGTTTTAATACTCTCATTTAAGTTCAAGAGCAGGTTAAATGAGTAGAATTAATTCATATGTCACCATTTAGGTCTATGAGGCTGAGATATACAAGATCTGACATACTGGAAGAGACCAAAAATTCAGCTAGCTCAGTAACCCATCTCTGGTTGAAATCAGTAGCAGCTGCTTAGGGAAAGAGTAGAAGACACCAGGTTTGTGAACAGTAATCATTTCTCTGGTCAAATATTCCCAGCTTTTGGCAGTCAGTGATTTAGGGACTTCCTGACCCAGAGATTACATGCAGATCAGAAAGTTTAACAGACAGGAATGGACCTGTTTTTCATCCATTTGTCTAATCCCTTTTAATCCCATTTACACTTTTGGTTTCCAAAATCTGCTCATGCAGTGAGTTCTACTATTAATGTGTATCAAAAGTACTTCTCTTTTGCATCAATTTAAATATTTTAACTGATAATATTACTGGCTTCTCACAAGTACTTCTGCTGGAAGGAAGGGCAAATATATCTGTATGAGAGTTTTTCCCTCTTGCAAACAGCTAATGATTTTGTAGACCTCTATCATATATGTCTTAATTTTTCTTTTCCAGGCTAAAAATATCACTCTGTTGCATATTAATAGATATTGTTTCATATAGCTAAATATCCTCTCTTTCTCTTTTTAGATTTGGTTAATTTGTTCTTTCCTAATTACCAGGAGGGATGAGAACTACATAGTGAATTAATGATGCAGGCTCACCATGTATTTACCCATCAGAATTATATTCTGTTTCAGTTTTATTACTTTCCAAATAATTCCTGATACAGTCTGTCATTGCCATTGACTGTCACTTATCCAATGAACTAAAAAAACCTCTCCTAAACTCTGAATTTAAGTTCATTTTCACATTTTTTTCTGTGCATCCCAAGCATTAAATACATTTCAGTCTGACTTTAGGGGCATGTACACAGCTTATCATCAGTGACAAATACAAATTCTACTCTGTAATTTTGGTATCAATAAATGTGACTTAAATATATCTAAACTATTCTAAACATAAAATTTCTGCAAGGATATTAAATATAAAATATATTTATGAAATAATTGAATTAATAAACTATAAATTAGATTTATATCCTATAAGAATTTTATTTAGAAAGTCCTGGAAGTATATGCCCCAAAAAACATGCAGCATTTAGAACAGAATAGGTTTGGGTTGGAAGGGATCTCCAAAGGTCATTTAGTCCAATCCCCCTGAAATAAGCAGAGACATCTTTAACTAGATCAGGTTGCTCAAAGCCCCGTCCAACCTGACCTTGAACGTTTTCAGGGAGGGGGCATCCACCACCTCTCTGGGCAACCTGTTTCAGTGTTTCACCACCCTCATTGTAAAAAATTTCTTCCTTATATCTAGTCTAAATCTACCCTCTTTTCATTTAAAACCATTACCTGTTGTTCTATCACAACAGGCCCTATTAAAAAGTTTGTCCCAGTCTTTTTTATAAGCCCACTTTAACTATTGAAAGGCTGCAATAAGGTCTCCCCAAAGCCTTCTTTTGTCCAGGCTGAACAACCCCAACTCTTCACAGGAGAGATGTTTCATCACTCTGATCTTTTTTGTGACCCTCCTCTGGACCTGCTCCAACATGTCCCTGTCTTTCCTGAGCAGAGGGCCCCAGAGCTGGATGCAGTACTGCAGGCAGGGTCTCACCAGCTCTTTCAAAATCTGTTTTCCAAAATAAGCTTCTCATTGTCTCCTATTAAGACTCTTTCACTGCTGTGAAACAGCTTTTAAAACCTTTTAGTATTGTTTAATATGATGAAATGCTGTCTGTGTGCTGATTATATTACTTCAATGTACTTTTCAGCTGAGTCACAGTAACATGTTCTAAGGTATAAAGTCCAGTTGAGAGGATTTTAGAGGGCCTAGGAAGAGTTAGTTGTGTGTCATTGTTACAGGAATTTGCTAGATAGTTTTGCAGTTCTCCAAATATCTGTAATAATTCAGATTCAGTAAGATGAAGTGCAACAAACTACTGACATCTCTTTTACAAAAAGAAAGAGGCAATAAGAGATACAACAGATAAAGTAGCATCATTAAACAGACTGACCACAAAAGGACCACAGCTGGTAAGGCTCCTTCAGTTTACTCATGCATACCATACTTACTGTAAGTGTAGAGATGCTGTATGGAAATGAGAGCTGTGAAGGGCTTGGAAAAGCACAGTCTAGTCAGTTTAGGCCACAGCTTGTCCAAGGAGACAGAGTTCTGAGACATATTTTGTGGTTTAATAGTAATGTACTGTTTTAGCCCAGAGTAAGTACACTGAAGAGATTCAGCATGCTTTCCTGCAGTTGTTCTTCATCCAATTAGGTGTTCTATGCAAGTCAACCACATATGAGGGGACATACATTTCACTTTCTGTGCTTTAACTTATATATGTTTTAACAGAGAATTCACAAATTGACAGTTTCAAACTTTTCCAACATTTTTTGCAAAAAAAAAATTTGTAAAATGATTGGTGGAAATTCAGAATGCTTTGATGTACTAAAGTGTTTATTTTTAAGTGTCCATGTTTTTCTTCTTCATGATTTCTTTAAGCAATGTAATGAAAATAACTTCATGTTCTGAAATCAAGTTGTTGCACTGAAGTCAGGAGTTAAAGCATAACTTTCTGTGATATATAAGAGATTAAAAATAAAAACCCACCAAACAAATTTATACTGATGTGAAGGCAAATGACTGATCTTTTTTAGATCAGCACACATTTAAGTATGTTTTGTAATTTCAATCCTAATGCTGTTCTTTAAAACAATGAAATGTAAGAAAATCTAATAGGCCAACAAATTGATCCATTGCCTTTTCAGTGTGGGATAAACTTCCCCAAAACTCTGATCATGAAAATGTTAAAGACCTTGGTTGACTGCACAGTTCAATCTACAGAAAGGGTGACTAGAGCTCGGGTAAGCAGGGAAAAAAGTAACTTATTTGGACTCCTCTGGTGCAAAGGAGCAATGGTTTTACAACAAACAGATGGTGCTGATTTGGGAGAGTGAGCTGAGGAATATGACCTTTTGGAAGACTTAAGGCTGCATGAGCTACTCCTGTGGAAAAAACCATGGTAAATTGTTCTCCTTTCCCTGGTTGTCACACCCACAGAAGGGAAGATGGACTGGCAGGTGAGACAGAGCAGGCAGCTGCTGTAGTTGCAGGTGGAATATCTTTCCTCAGATAACTTGTAGTACTTTTATAGTCACCCTGGTATCTCACATTGTTTTTTTTAGGCTCCTGGTGAAATGGTGTAGAAAATGCTGTGCTACAGAATTAATGCCCTAGGTCAGGCTATTATCAGGAACTGCAGTAGGCTGTGTCTTGTTAAGTTTGCTTGGAAACAGTGTTACCACAAAAGGTCTACTAGGAATTCATGCAAGTAAATAAATGCAGTTTTAGACCTCTTGATAAGTTCTTTTCCTTGCAACTGCAAATATCAAGGAAGATTGAATGAAACCAGATGACTTCAGAATTAAAGGTGTTTGAAAGCTGTCCCCCATATTTGAATATTTTTTTAATTGTGTACTGTTACTGCAATATCAACAATAACAGCTCTCCCTCTAAGATTTAACTCTGTATCTCTGTGGTCATACCTATTACTGTTCTTCACGGGAATAGTGTTTCTTACATGACCGCCTTCCCTGCTACTGAGAAGTGTGGGAGATCAGAGTCAAGATGAGCTTTCTCTCTTCCATTTCAGTGGTGCTATTATCTTCTCAAATGGTATTAAATTAGAGTTACATTAACTTTGGGGTCACTAAGCTGGGAAAGGTAGTTTGTTAAGATTGTGAAGCTCGTATCTAGTGTAGTATTTTGTCTTGTATTGTGAGGACTTGGAATTATATCATTTATCACCAGTGTATAGTTAGACAATAAAAGTGTTATTCCTTTGATAACAAAGGAAATGTTAAAATGTCCTCTTTAGTCTTTCTTTTCCTGCCTTCTTTTTTTCTATTATTTTTTTCCATTCCTTCTCCTCCCCACCCCCCCACCCCCCGCTCCACCAAACTGGGCTATTGAGATAACAGTGTGTTTAAAATAAACACAGCATCCTCTATGAATTTTCATTACTGTGATCAGTTTAAGCCATGACAATACCAGGTGCTAGATGAAAAATCACTGGCAAAGTTGATTTCTTTTTCTTCATTTCTTTGTTTTTCTACTGTTTGCTTCTTAAATGAAAACAATGAGAACCATACAGGGACTGTCTTACAATTGGTAAACTTGATTTAAAAAACACAGTGTGTAATGCCTCACTTCCCAAGAGGCAGAAAGAATCCATATTGTACAATTAAGATGTGTTATTACTTTGTTGTTGCCTCCTACCTCCTCTCTCCTTCCTCACTGTTCTTCCTCTTTTTTTTTCATTGTCTTACTACAGTAGTAGTTAGAGCCTGCTTTGACCTAATGCAGAAAGATGAATATCTTTCCTCTAAATTTAATTATGTTGCTTCTTCAGCATTCAGTTAAATTATTTGTTCTTGTTAATTTTAACAAGAAAACCATTTGTCACCAACAGTTCTTCATGCTTGTGTATTTTTTTCAGCCTATCTTTGAATTAAAAAGCCAGTCATTTTTAAAGCTGACCCTGCAATAACTATATAAGAAGATATCATGTTTCCATACTTGAAGCTTCCTTTAAAGGGAAGAGATTCAGAGCTGTTGGTTCAACTTGTGTTTTCACTCCTGTGGGCCTTTAAGGAATAACTGACAGGTCCAACAAAACTGTACATACAACTGTTTTTGCAAGACATTGCAACATGTCAGTAGTCAGTCTAATATCCTTGTTCTTAAGATGCCTCTGAATAGAGCACTGATCCTTAAACTATGTTAATATTTCAGGGAAAATAATGTAATCTTAGGAAAACATAAATTCTAACAGTGTGTCCTAGGAATACACCCCGAGGAAGCTAGGGAATGAGTATTACTCAAAAAGGTATAGCTCCTCATTATTCTCTTTCAGTACTAATGGTAATGAATAGTCATCATAATATTGCATTTGAAGGGATAGAAAAATTTTATAGTATGCATTCAATATGAAACTCTGGACTTCATCAGATAGCAACAAGCATAACAAGATATTTAACTGGGGACATGCTGTCTGAACTGTGATTGGGAGGGAGAACTTACCTATTTAGTGTTGTTGTGCTCTTTCCTGTGGGAGAAGAGAGTAGAATAGATTGATTTAAAGAAGGAAAATGCACATATATAAACCAAGTAGCGATTATTATAATGTTTTTCCAGGTTATTTTGTAAAACTGGGTTGGTTATCCTATACAAAATATGAAAAGGGAAGAAAACTCTATGCCGGTTGTGTGTGTGATTTGGGGTTTTTTTCTTCTCCAGGATTTTACATAGACAAAACAGAAATATTCTTTCTTGCATGTTCTGTATAGAAAAGTAATTAATTCTTTTTCTGCAGCTTCACTGGAACATTGTGGGTTTTCTTTTTTTTTTTTCATTTTCTTTTTTTTTTTTTTTTTTTTTTAAGAAATGCAAGGAATCTTCAGCAGTTAAATTAATTTCAAAAGGAAATGCACAATGTATGAGTGAATTCATTTGATCTGAAAGTCAGGACCTCTGCAAGCCACATCCTTAAACAGAACACATGCTCAGCCAAAGTGCACACAAGTAATTAAACTCAACCCTTATTTTCTTAAATGTAATTGAATTTCATGGTGTGTGGAGTATTGTGGTATTACCTACCAGGGGTTTCAATAAGCTTTGCCAGCATTAGAGACAGCATGTTTATAGCATCACAGTGGGAAGTTTAAAAAGTCACAGATTCCCTAAATGCTAAAACATATAACGAGCTTTTCTTTTGTTTCTTTTGAACAGCCAATTCACATCTCTACACAAATCCCCTTGATGCAATTATGCTTTTTTCAGTATCAGCTGTTTGCTAAAGGGAAAAAAGTGGCAATCTTACTTCTGTGGAGTGGCATTCTGTTTGCAACTGGTCTCATCAGTAGGTGAGAGTTCTTTATGGATTTAACTGTCCTTTCTTCTGGTGAGTCTCTGGATTTGTAACTGTTCCTCAAGAGCCATTTAAAAGTTGACCGTTTTGCAGCTTAGATCATATAAATGAACTTCTCTTTTGGATGAAAAAAAACATGTAAAGGACTGTTTCATCCTTTGTTTTTACCAGATAGTTTTATAGCTATAAGGCTTAAAAATGTTGTGACACAAAATACATGTGCTTGGGAGAGTGTTTATTTGTTGCGATGTATTTAAGATGTTGTATTCTCCATGGTTCTTTTAATTTCCTTTCCCCCCACCCCACACTGTGGTAGATTGTGGTAGTCATACTTCAGGAGTACAGTCTCACCTGCTTCTCAGGTTTCTCTTGAAAAATACCTTTCTGTCCTAGACATGAGAAAAGAGGATCACTAGCTTCTACTTTCACTGCAAATAGTAGACATTTTTAGGCAACTTTTACTGCAGGCTTGAATGGACGTGATTTGCACATTACAGAGTATAGAAAGCCAAAAGTAACAGAATGTGAAATATGGCAATACAGCTAATGTGCCAAACTTCATGCCCATTTCATGAATAATTCTTACACTGTTATTTATGTCCAAGTATAACAATACTACAGATTAGATTAAGCTCTCAAAGTAGAAAAACATGGAAAAAATGGGAATATAATTTACTAAATATATCAATATTAGCAATATCTGAAATTGTAGATATTTATTCCACCTTTGACAACTCAAAGCATTACTTTCTTCGGCTAGTTCTGACTCCTTCCTAATGGTGGATTATCTGAAACTAAAGCATGACATTTGTGCAGGAAAGCACTAAGCACTCTCATATATAAAAGGTCAATGTATATTTGTTTTGAAGGCTGCTGTTGTGATGCAATGAGATTTCACATGTGGAGGGGTTTGGGTAAATGTTTTTTGATCCTAAAGTCAGTTTCCTCGTGTTCATCATCAACTAGGAATGAGTATTAATAAGAACTATAAAATGTAAGAAATTCTAGGCAGTTGAAGAAAATCTCCCTACACTGGTATCTGTGAAAGACTACTTGACCTTGGCTAGGCATAATATAGCAATCATACCCTCACAGTGACATTTGTAGTATGAAGATGTTCTGTATGCTTCATATGGTACCTGCTTTACAGATTGCATAGTGATGGTTTTCCATAGGCTATGGAAAGATTTGAAAACAGGCTTTTTTGGGGAGGAGAGGAGGAAAAAACAGTTCCCAAAAGAAACTCCTTTCTAGGCTAAAGCAGAGAACCTCAGTTATCTAAACAATTAAAATTCAATTCAGTTTTCTTATGCTTTTTCATATCACTAGGAAACTTTCCCTTGTTCTGAAGGATAGTTCCCTCAGTCAGTGAGTGAACTTGAGGCACTGTTCTGAAAACAGGTAATCTTTATGTACCACAAGAGCCCGCAGAGAAGAGCAGGGCTGAAGCTTCTAGAGGGAAGTCAAGAAAATTCAGAATGTACTTCTTAATACAAAAGTATACAAAGGTATAGGAATTGCAGGTTACAATATTTTTGGTAGCTTCTCAGTCACCTTCTTGTGATTTCTGTTGTATGATAATGTCAAAAACCTATGGTCCCACAACCTGTGTGTGTTGTCCAAGTGAAACAGTAATCAATATCTGCTTCAAATTTACCTGCAGGTTCATATCTACATAAGACTTAGACTACTTTTCTCCTCTTCTTCTGTTTAAGCTATAGAAGTTTTGTTTGGTTGGTTGGTTGGTTTTTTTTTTTCCTTCCTCTCTATCGTTAGTTTATTCAACTCCTGTTTTGGAGTTGTCCCAAGAATTTGTTCGTGAAGCATTTTTTATCTCTTGAATCAGAACATAGATACCTAAATATTCTACTGGGAAATTCCCTCATGCAGCCGTGCTCAGGACAGAGCTTATTGCTTCTCCTTCAAAATGATCATTACTTTTTTAAAAAAATACCTTTTTGCCTCTAGAATAAACACATTAGTCTCAGCCTTATAGGTAAAGGGAATATATTTTATATGGAGGAGTGAAAATTTGGAATTTTTAAAATAATAATGGTTAGTAATCATAAAATAGTACATACTTTTTTAAAGGGTTTAGATGTTTGAAATTAAATAACTGTGTTTAACAGCAACATTATTTCCTTAAGGTTTTAACACTCACAAAAACAATGAGTGCATGGTGATCAAAATAGAATTGGTGTTTCTGCACTTAAATATCTTTGAATAGGCCTTGTAATTAACAAAACATTATGAGTTACACTGGAAAGTAATGTATAAATCAGAACCACATCCTATCAAACCTAATGGGAAATCTTGCAGATAAAAACCTGTGTAATAATTCAAATACTTACAGGTTCAAGTCTTCCATAAATTACATGTTTAAATTATGTGCCCTGTTGAGAAGATGAAACTGTTTTACCTGTAGCTACTTCTGTGGATATCAAAATTTTGGAACACAGAATGGGAAAAATATTTTATATCAGCTTTTACTTTTTTAAAAAGAAGATTTTACTGTGCATTATATTAATTGAAGGCCAGGCAAATGTGTGATGTGGGCTTTTTTGGGGGGGGGAAGTGTTTAGAGGGGAGCAACTTCTTGATAAATTGAAGAAATCATATGATGTTGATTATATATGCCTGTTAAAGATTAAAGAACTTTTCAGATAACTCAGTTTGCTGTTCAAACAGAAGACTGTCAATCAGTAACAGCAGGAGTATATGCTTAGTACTATGCACTGCAATTCCTCAACTGGAGTGTGCATTTCTGTGCAGGAATAGGAGTCACACAGTGAGCAAAGTAACAGTTGCACTGAAAGCTTCAGAATTAAATGACATTTTTGTTTGAAGTGATAGCATTTTATATAACATATAGGGCATGTTTAAGGTAGCAAGGCAAGTTTGTCTGTCAATACAGATTGGGAAACTTAAAAGTGATGACTCTTTCAAAAAAGAAAATAACTGTCTACAATCCCTAATGGAGAAGACCAATGAAATATTTTAGGAATGAAAGACACCATAGTTCTACCAAGATGAGTCTAAGTCATTAACAAAATAATGGAGAGTAATGTGCCTAAGAAATTCTCCCAAGACTTTCAAAAAGAAAACAAAGCTAATAAACATGTATACCCTGACCATCTTATCCTAATTAAATGTTCCATAAAAGATACTGTGATTAGATGGTACTTTTTAATTTAAATATTTCCAGGTGTCATACTAGTACTAATGAAATAATCATTACAATACCCAGGCAAATTAAATACTGCTCAGAGAAACTCAAGCATAACCTGGTTAAAGGCAATCCATTCCAAGACACTTGCTAATATTCAAAACCTCATTTTGGTCCCACACTTGAGACGGTTACTATGTCCTGTGGGGATCTGGAAATGAGATTCAGAATTATCAAGTGTATTTTTAAAAGATTTGGGAGCAAAACTATTGAAGTAACTTAAGAACCCTGACTTATAGGAACCTTTTCCAAAAGTAACTTGTATGCTTGTGAATAAGTCTCCTGAAAGAAAATTTAGCTTAGCTTCTAAATTAAGTATGTTAATGGAAGTCACCTGGAGATTGTGGACCTCCAGTAAGAGATACCCATATACCTATACACTTCCCCTGCCACACATATTAATTACATCACCTGAGTGTAGCTCAGTAGAAGAAGAAACTGTTCCACACCTGCGAAACTAAAACCAGCAAGAAATATCTCTCCATAAATATGTATCTCAAGTGGTTTTTGAAGGCTTGATCTTTCTCAGTGATCAGTAAACCCTGATGCTCAAACTGTTGCTTGATCTGTTTGGGAAAAGCAGTGTGCATTTATACCTTGTGCACTGCACCTCAATAACTGAGTTTTCTCTAACTTGCAGCTTTGTTCTTCTCTCCAGTTTTAAACCCCCAAACTGACCGAGTTAAATCAACGTGGTAAATATCTGATAAAACATTTCTCTTGCAACATTTACAATTCTTTTCTGTTTCTGAAGTGAACTCAGTGTTAGCTTGGGGAATCTGTTGTTTGTCTGCTGTGACTGTTTGGTGTGGATTGGCCACAGAAGCTCTGCTCATCTGCAGTTTTTCTTTGAAACCTGTTAATCTCTGGATGTTGCAGTCACAATCACCGAAGTAAGTCAGGAAGGAAATATCAGAGGCTTTATGCCGCATAGCATCTTGCAAAGAAGTTTATTGTTATTCTTGAAAGGACTTTTTTGTGTGTGTTGGAAAAATGTGTGATATATTTAGGTATGACATTCCTCACTTTGAACGGAGTTAGTGCTAGACTGCTTATGACGTGATTGTGCAAGTCAGCAGAGGGTAGGAAATGACATATCTAGGAGATGTTGTGGGTGATCCAAGAATTTCATCATGGGGGCACCCTGGTGCAAAACAGGAATGACTTCTTGGTACAAAATTCAGAAATAGCAATGTAACATAATACATCTTCCTCCATAATAAACTTTCTCCAAAATTAAGGAAAAGCGCTGTGCTCCTTGCCTACATCCTGGGCTAATAAATTGTGTGATCTTTTCTCAGTGTCTACTTCTTCTAAGCCATAAACAGGAACTGGCCAAAACATGAGGCATAAAGAAAATATCTTTTTCACAAAGTGGGCATGTCTAGCATGCATTTCTTTCTTGTACAGTATACACTTATATTGCTGTAATGGATTTTTTTCCTTTCTTGAACTCCACTGTTAGAGCTGGTTCTCTCTATTGCTGAATGTGCTCTGGCTGGTAACATTGCCATTTGTTGCTATGGAAATTGATGCCAGAGGTTGCAAGGCTAGTGAAGAGTGTGCTGGGTAAATTACTTAACAGAACATGACATTGTCAGACATCTATTATCCTTCATTTATAGCAGTTTAATTTTCTCTCTTACTTTTCTGGGCTGCTACCACTTACTGATTAATAGCCCTGGTACAATGGGTATTTTTTATGTATTGTGGCTTTATTGTGAACCATTATCCCTGTATTACCCAAATGCTTGTTACCCAAGTTTAAAATAAGAGGACGTTACAAGGAATGGACTCCCATCCTCTGACACTTCATGAGTATTGTATCAGCTTAATTTTCTTAGAAATGCATAGAAAGTTGGTAGATGTACTGCAGAAGAGTAGGTAACCATTGTGTTGTTTATGCCATGTAAACTAAGTTAAGCTATGGTAGTGATAGAGAAATTTAATTCAAATATTCATTTGACTTTTAATTCCATGTATAATACAATAAAGAAGGCTAAAGGTTAGTGATAATAGGTATGGTACCAGGAAAAAAGGTATGAACTTTTAAGTTCAACAGACAAAATTATAAGTGCTATATGAAGATGCATCCCGTTTACTGTAAAGTGGAAGAAAACTGAACTGGGGAAACAATAGATATGAGGAATTTTTATAACATTTGTACATTAGTTGTTGGGAGAAGAACCAAACTTTTTTTCTGGCAGAAGCTAGAAAGCTGTCCTTAGATGTGAGAGAGATCTGAGAAGGGTTCTTAATGAACCAGGAGCTTTTCTTTTTGCTCCTTTCCTTGTTCATGCTTCTATCTTCAAGGTGATGTTCTTGATAGGGAAAAGTGCTGGAGTAACACTAAAATAAGCTCTTCTGATGTGCTTCACAGCTAAGGATCTGACCACTATTAATCTTTTGACTTCAAAACAAGAAGTGACTACACCTGCTGTCAACTAGCAAGTACAAAGGCATGGCATTAGCCCTAGAACTGAATTTTCTGGACTTATAAAAAATTATAGGGAAATACTTGCACAGTATATTGGTAAGCAATTATATGTTGCTTCTAGGTATGAAGCAGTAACTAATATAGCTGCAGTTGTTGACCACTATATCATGTGCAATAAAACTTTTTTAAAAAGAATTTGCATGATAATTCCTGTTCAGTATTTCTTTATGGTATATATCAACTTCATATCAATCTCCTAATATCATGAGTACAGGGCTCATTAATCACAATATACATAGAAATACTGCTTCAGGCTTAAAGTTCATTTAGTTCAATATCCTGCCTTGAACCTTGAGATTTGAAGGAAATAAGAGTATATTGGGAGATAAAATAAACATTTCGTCTTATTCTAATTACCTGATCGAGAAGGTCCTAAGACTTGAAAAATATTTATTATCCTTTCATAAATGCTTCTGCCCCCAATTACCCCAAATCTGTTTATTACTTATATTTAAATAGAACTAAACAAATTTTGCTGAAAAATGTTTTTGGGATTAACAAAGGGAACTTGATAAAATAATTGTTCTCCGTCAAATAGATTTGATAAAATGAATCAATGAAAAATATTTTAGCAAGATAATACATTTCAGCTCTTGAAATAAAATACTTTATGTTTTCAACTAAAAGCAATTATCTGAGACAAGCTTTATAACAACCTAATGAAGTAACCATAAAAATAAAGTGAATGAAATATTCTCTCTTGAAATTTTTGCTTAGTAAAGATCCCAAATTAAGTAATACCTACAGTTTTGCCCTGAATATAGGCTGAGACTAACTTGATAATACAGAAAGTAATCAAATATCTAGTTCTTCCCTATGCTGTTTCTAAAACAAACAACAAAACCCCCCTCTTATTCATTTAGTCTTTGAATTACCAACCTTCTACTTTTCTTGGATGTGTGTTTGCTCTGCTGTTAAAGAGAAAAGAAAACAGAGGCCTTGATTTACCCTATAAGTGTCATTGGATGCTTCTTTTTATCAGAAATATTGATTGCCAATCAAGACCTTTTTTGTTAATTCAGTTCAAGAAAACAAGAAAGAAAACATTACTAAAATCAAATAGATTACAATATAGCTATAAAAACAAAGAAACAAATGAATCCTGAAAGAATGATAAAATGAAAGATGGGGTGATTAGCAGTGGTCGGATGGATGGGCTGTTTATCTTAGTTGTTTGTGGGAGTGGGCATTAGAGTTCTGTTTTCCAGTAGACTTAACACAAAGGTGAGTTTTAGTGGTAAAAACTGGAAGGTATCATTAATGTATCTTTGTAAGGATAACTCTCAAGCATGTATTCAAAATTCAAAATGGAGGACGGAATTTGATTATAACATTTTGTTAGGGAAGATGACAACTAAAATTTGCCAGGAGTTTTGCCTGGACTTCCTGCTTTGTTCTAAAATAAAAGAGAAAGAGTAGATGTTAGCAAAGCTATAGTTGAAACAGTGTTGTGCAATGAGAAATAAGGGTGAAAGAGGCAATGATGTTGAAGAATGAAACTTGTGGAGATTCATCTACTGCAGCAGCTGCCAGTCTCCTTTGCTCATCACTGAGCAGTGTTGTCTGCCACTCCTCCAAAACCTTAGTAATTCTGCTGAAAGATGTGGTTTTGATTAAACAAACATGCTTTCTACTGGTGGTTAATAACAATTTCTTGGAAGAACTAACTTCCACATCAAGAACATACATCTTTGTGAACCTGTTGATTGTAGTTGCAATGAAGATTGTTAGTTCCTGTTCAATAAAAACAGAAGTACAAATTAAAAAAGTAACTGATGAGTTACCTGAGTATTCAGGACTCCAGACTAAAAGGTTGTCTGTCTTTATCTTTCTAGTATAGATAAAGAAAAACATGATTGTTTATTTTTCAAGATAGAACTCAATTGCAAAATCAGTTTCCAGCTCTGTTCTTCCTCAAAGCATGGAAGTACTGGTTTTCCAATATTTTGATGTAATTGCTTTTCCAGTGTTTTGGTACAACTGCATTTCCATATGTTCTGTCTTCCCTGGTGAAAGTGTGAATCCAAACAACAAAAACAAATTTAACACACTGAAGAATGAGGTTTTAGTGTAGTTGTATCTGTATAGCATTATACATTTGTGGTTAAATCAGTAGTTGGGGGTGGCTTCCTTCAAGAAAAGATCTTTGTTCTTATGTAAAGCAGTGTTTTCCAACTATAAAATTGTGGTTTATGTTTTGTCAGATGTAACTGGCTTTCTGAAGACTTGGCAGAAAATGGGAGAACGAGCGATCTAGAAGAAAAATGAAAGGAGCTTGGATCTGACTCCTTTTTTTTTTTTTTTTTTTTTTTGCCAGCAGATCTCAGACTTTAGACCTTCATGCATTATCTTTGTAATTTTAAGCAGTGAGATTCTATGGGTTCTTATTTACTTACTAACTTTGTCTTAAAGATTTTCAGCCCATCTTGATTACATGTCTATACATATTTTCTTTGAGCTCATATTGAGAATAGTTTTGTGTTTTCCACCTAAAGGTTAGGATTTTTGTGTGGTGTTTTTTTCTCTGAGACTTTACTTCCTTTAGGATAGGTTTTTACTTGAACAAAATTTAAGGCCAAAATGCAGGAATTTTGTGGTGTGTGTTTGTTTGTTTTTTTCACGTGCGTGAACAGAACACAGCCTACAGTTTCTATGAGGTAACACACTTCAGTGCTGTTAATCAAAGGCAAATATCTCATTATGAAAATACCTGAGTGAGTGGCTTCCACCCTTCACCTTTTAAAATTATCCACTTCTGACCAGCTTTATTGATGGCAGGATAGTCTTTATTTCTCTGTTTTGTGAGTAGTCTCTCTTCTGGGAGCTCTCGTGTGAGAGCTCTCTCAATAATAAAACAATGAATCATAGTGTTTACTAGAAGGGGAAAAAATGATATTTGGCGGGCTTTGAAATCTGTCTCCATACATTCTTTTTACAGTGAACCCTGTAAGAACATAAATACATCTAGTATTCTCAATACAGCTTCAGTATATGCATCCAGTTTGTTTTCTCATACTAACTCTATTCTCTTCTTTTTGTTCCATTCATTTTTGGAACTCTGAGGAGGAAGACCAGTCTTCTATGAAGAATAAAAAACATTTTCACAAATTTTATCAACAACAGGTGTTTATACTATAAACATTTCAGATCAATATATTTCTTATTTTCTTTTGTGGTGTGGTGTTTTTGTGGGGTTGTTTTTGTCAGTTTTTACATTCTTTCCAGAGTTTGGGGGTTTTTTTTTGCTTTTTTGTTTTTGGTATCTGTGTCAACAGTTCCAAGTGAGACACACTTTCTATTTTCAGAAAGTAGTTTAAACAGAATTCATTAAGTGCTGTATGAAACTTGACACTTTACAATAGGCAATAATTGAAATGACTGCATTTGATATCAGAAATATAAAGAGATTACTGTTAATTCTCTTGGTCTCCATGTATATTAAATCAGGCTGAGGGGTAAACCCTTGAGATACAGTGTTACTTTTATATAGGGTACTAAGTTATTTTTATTATTTCTTAAATAAGCTTTATGGGAATAAAATAATGCTCAATATTGCAACTTTATTCCTTGTTTTATAACACTAAAAGAACATGTGTACTCTCGCTTGAAAAAATATATCCATGGATTGTTATACTGTGGACATTCACTTGTAAGGACATAAAAAGAATGAGCCATTCTATCCAGGTAGAGGAACCCCAGAAAAGCCATAGATAAATGTTCTTACATAGCATAAAAATGATCAAGGTGCTGGGAAAATTGACTTAGGAGGAAACACTGAAGTAGCTAAATATGAATGAGGGCTTATCTGAGGGATGACTAACAGAGAAGATCAGGACCAGAAACATCTGAGAAACATAAACATTATGTGTGGAGAGGAATTATATAGTGATTTTTATTTTTTTTTTCTCCCAGAGGCATAACTAAGAGCAATGAGATAAAATTGAGATCGCATCATAGACTCCAAAATAACTCCAAGTAAAAATGTGCAAATTCATTGTATACAATATACAATTAGCAGATTAAAGAAAATAATTCTTCTTTAAAGTAGTGCTGAAGGGAAATAATCCTATATGTGACAGAGGATCAGAAGCAGAACAGATCTTTTATATTTGCTTGGAGTTATCACTTTATATGTATTTGATAAATGCAACTCTGAAAACTTACTATGTGACGTAAGAACTGTTTGCAAATGAAGAAATTCAAGTGCTCCTTGTTGTCAAAGAAAAGATAAAGTGGTGTCTGGGAAACCTGTTTTGATTTGATTGTGAATAATTGTAAAGGGGAACTGAATGAAGCACTGTCTTATATCGTGAACTTTTTTTCGTGTTTGTACAACATTTCTAAAAGATGTAAAAAGCTACATAGTCACTGGTATTTAATTTATTATTTTATTTTTACTTAGGACAGGGAAGGTTTTTATGCTTGCTGTGGTTCCTAAATTTGAAACTTTGGTAACACCTAATTTTCATAACTTTTGTAGCCGTTTTCTGGAATACATTAGTAAGATTGGCTGGAAATTCTCCTGCATGTTTTTTCTTTCCCACCTCAGTCAAAGTTTAAATTGGAAAGTTTAACAGAAATTTTCAGGGGAAGGAAGCTCAAAATACTTTGCTGATACTGTGTCCATTTAAAATACTTATGTATAAAAACATGGTCTTGAACAATTCATAAAAGAGGAGATAAAAGTCAAAATAAAATTGAATTGCTTAAATTTACTGAAACAAGAACTTTAAGACACTCTTTGAATATTTTGCTGTATTTTTTACCCCCCAAACATATATGGCTTCTTCTGATACATTCTGTTGTCATAGTCTGTGATGTCAGAGTATGAAAGATTGTGAACTTGGTGTGCTTTAGGCATGAGTGTATGCAGAAATAGCTCCAAACAGTTTTCTATACAATGGGATATGGATTGTCTAATAATGGCTTTCCCTCCACCACCACCTTTTTGAACCCAAATATGTGTACAAGTGTTTGGGGGTACGTGGGAGTGGTGGTGAATAAATTATTTGAAACTTAAAAAGATTTCTTCAGACTGACAACTGCAAGGCTGTTATCTGTAATTTGTGGATGGTAAATTTTGCTTAGCCTGGAGTAATTCAGCTTAATTAACACTGTTCCAAATAATAAATTGGTTTTGGACTTGTTATATAGAGACTGTTTACACTAGACTGATATAGAAATCTTACTGAATTTATTCTGGAAAGTTCAAAGCCTAAGAAACGTTTGCAGACTCATTTCATTGTAACAAGGAAAGGAAACCATTGTGTTTCCATGCTGCACAGTTCCCAGTTCACATTTACTCTGGATGAGTTTACTCATGCTGACCATACACAGCTGTTGTAGCTCCTGAAGGCCATTTTGGGATTGATTAACCATCTGCTGGTTCTCACTGTAACAGCTCAGTGACAACAGCATGAGGGAATTTGTTTTAGATAATCCGCAAAAACGTGGGCAGTACAAATATTCTTTTTTTCCAGCAGCTGGTCTGATCGGTATTTTTGCTACTGCCATTCTTTAATAGGATTTGGATTCAATCTGATCTTTGCAAGTTTATCTATATTGGTTCTGTGTAGAACACCTAATTTGCAGCTTTAAATAAAGGGCTCTTAACTTTCTACAGTGTCAGAATTTATTGCTTCTTTAGGCAGCATTATCAACACAAGTACTGATAAAAATGTGTTACATATTAATACAAGGGAAAGGTATATTTAGAACTTAGTAGGACACGTGCAAAGTTGGCACTTCATAATTTAATGGATAAGCCCAAGTCTGAAACTGCAAGGAGGTCTTTCTAACTGAAGCAGAATCAAAGTGATAATTTGGAAGCAAAAGGAAAGAAAACGACACCCAAAGATAACCGGTGTTTTACCAGATAACTGGGAACTAAATAATTCTCATGGTTGCTATTCCAAATAAGATAACTATCCATTCTAAATGAGAGCTGGACATATGGTGCAAAGTTTCTCATGCTGAGTGGAAAAGACCTGGCCAAAATCTTCAATGTGTTACAAAGCTAGAAATATGTTCATTTTTGCAAATGTGTTTTGACCATCCACTCTCTCTATTTAAGAAATATAATATTTTGGTAGGAATCATGAGAGGTGAAATAATATTTTTAAATGCACTTCACTCATTCTCATATATATATATATACATGTATTTCAGAATCATAAAAATAGGTATGACTATACAGAAATAAACAGCGTGTGTTGGGGGAAAGGTTAGTGATGACTGAACACTGTATACTAAGTAATGTATGTAACAGTATAGAAGATAAACTGTTCTAAAATAAATATTTACATGAACTGAGAAGTATGATCTTTAACTTCTGGCATTTATTATTCAAAAGAAGGCATTTAGACAGATATATAGAGATTGCGTAAAATCCATATGACATAAGAGAATTTTAAAACAAGCTCACCAAACTCTCAGGTCAAAGAAGTATTAGTTAAAACCCCTGGCTTTTCTTATTGTATTTGATGCCATTAATAACAATCTGTCACCAGCCTCTTCCAGCCCCCCAGATAATAACAAAAAATACCATTACATTTTAACACATTTAGGGCTTCTCTGTTCATATGCCTTCTTGCTTACTATGATGCTGTATGTATACAAACACGTTAAATATCTTTGTATGAATTGGGAACTGGGTGTCTAACAGGAGACAGAATGGCACAGTTCTATTTTATTGAAATGGCACTTGGAATGGATGGGGCAAGCAAATATTAAGAAAATTATTCTCCTGTAGCTGGGTTTTTGCCAGGGAATTTGTTATGTCACAGTGTGGTCCAGTCTGAAATGTGACTGTACCTTATGATAAACAACAGTATACGTTTGGAAAAGAGCAATGGCAATAATGGTTCTGTCAGTTTATTCCAACACTGTTCTGTAGAATCAGGGAATGACTCTACTTCCTGATTTGTTGCATGTCTTCATGAGAAGCTGCTGCCAAATCATCTTTTGCCTGACTTACTCTCATAGCAAATTTACTAACAAACCAAAACCATGTTTGCTTACTTCTAACAAGCTTAATTTTCTCTTTGCATTTCATTTTCTTAAGTATATTTTCCAAAGTAAAATTCTCTTGCTAGATATTCAAGAAGCGGTGGGTTTTGATTGCTCCATCACAAGTGCCGCTTAACTTGATTTAAACTCAAGTAAGGACTAGTTGTAAAGAACAATTCTTTTTTTGTCACTTGTGTTTATGTGAACAAGATATCCCAGCTACTTCAATAAGACTCCATGTAGTTGCATAGCCATCCGTACAGTTTGTAGGCCATGAAAAATGACTGCAATCTCACAATCTAACCTCTTTCATGATATAGTCAAAGCTGAGAGAAGGGTACAAATATCTGTCCTTTAGAATCATAGACTATCTCAGATTGGAAGGGACTCAAAAGGATCATCGAGTCCAACTCCCTGCTCCTTGCAGGACTGCCTGAATCTAAACCATATGACTAAGAGCATTGTCCAGATGCTCCTTGAACTCTGGTAGATTTGATGCCATGACCACTTCCTTGGGGCAACTGTTCCAGTGACTGATCACCCTCTCAGTGAAGATCCTTTTCCTAATGTCCCATCTGAACTTCCTCTGACACAGCTTCATGCCATTTCCTCATGTCTTGTCACGGGTCACCAGAGAGAGGAGATAAGCACCTCCCTCCTCTGCTGCCCCGCTTGAGAAGTTATAGACTGTGATGAGGTCACCCCTCTGCCTTCTCTTCTAGCTGAACAAACCTAGTGACTTCAGTTACTCCTCATAAGCCTTACCCTCATGGCTTTTCACAATCTTGGTCACCCTCCTCTGGACACACCCTAATAGTTTGATGTCCTTCTTATATTGAGGTGCCCAAAAGTGCACACAGTATATGAGATGGGCCTGCAGCAGTGCAGTGTGGAGTGGGACAATCACCAGTCTCAACTGGCTGGCTATGCTGTGCTTGATACACCCCAGGACATGGTTGACCTTTTTGGCTGTCAGGACACACTGTTTCATATTCATATTCAACTTGCCATCAACCCAAACCATCGGATGTCTTTCTGTGCAGCTAGTCTCCAGTCTCTCGTTCCCCAATTTATACATGTAACCAGGATTACCCTGTCCTAGGTGGAGAATCTGGCACTCTTGTTTACTTTCATATGGTTGGTGATTGCCCAGCTCTCTATCCAGATCTCTCTGTAAGACCTCTCTACCCTCAAGATAGACCATTTTCTTCATCACTGTTTGGTTCCACTTTGTAACAGTACCTTTATTTTTTAATTTTTTTCAACCATTTAACTCTCCCTATAGAAGTAATATCTTTTTCATTTTTTTCCTCCCTCAGTTGCATTACATCTCAGTTTTAAACCTGTAGAAGGTTCCATAGCTGTTTTGGAGGCAGAAAGGGGAAATTTTGTGAAACTTGATAATATTTTTGTTGTTTGAGTGATAGTAGCCTATCGAGATAGTTTGGATTTATACTGTTCTGCTGAATTTGCTTTTGGGAAATGATGTGTTTTGATCCTAAAATTCTGTTTTCTTGTGTGAAATATGTTTACAGCAATGCGATTTTTGGTATAGTAAATCCTTAAAACAAAGTAGCTCCAGATTCTTCAGAAAGCTAAGAAATAACCAATATGCTGTTATATAATTTGATTTTCTTCCCTTCTCTCTTTTCAGTAGTGCAAAGGTTGTGATAGAAAAAAAATTAATAGTTAAAAACTTTGTAAGTGATATTTAATATACTGGAATTTATACAACTGGTCCCTGCTTTTGCTGTGTATTTTAAAAATAGAAGTGTGTGTATTGATTTTTGATGTTCTTGTTGAAGGCATGAACGGTTTTGAAAGTGGCAATGGTAAAGGTTACATTCACTGAAGAAAGATCACGCCTTCTACAGTTTGGAAGTTTTTGCTGAAAAGAGATTTTGCTACTGGAATTAGACATGGCAAATTTTCAGAGTTTAGTGGTTTAGTTTCAAAATATAAATGACTAGCTCAGAAGCAGCCAAGAAACTAGGCTTCAATTTTTCTCAGTGCTGGAGACTGAAACACACATCTTAGATGGTTGACTTTTGTTAAGCTGTGGTAGTGTAAAAGTGTTTCTTCTCAGTAAAACTGTGTTCAATAAGATAATACAGCACAGAGTACTGCTTTAAATTCTTTCTTCCAAAAACTACTGAGAGTTGATCTAATTTGGCATTCTCTGAAAACAGTGAGAGCTTTTCAATAAGAATGGGGTTAGCTGTATATAGAATAACTTTGAAAATCCCTACAGTTTCTCTTACATTGCTTTAACTGTTTCTGTACTTGAGAGGGAATGTGACATTAAAATACAGTATTTTTGTATTGGTGCAGCTGTATGCAAGCAAGAGGTTGTATGTATTAACACTCAGATGATATTGGTTGTCTTCTGTTTTTCTCAAGTTCTACACGTAAAATAGTTATATAAGGATAAATGCTTCTTAACTGGGCCCTTAAGGAAGCAATTTATAGCAAATGTGCTGTTCCATGACCTGCGTCTAATTCAGCAAAAGGTCTTTCATAAGTGTCCTCAGAATTCAGCCACGAGGTACAATATACTTGCCGTTGCTTTAGTATTTGTAAATACTAAAAACTGGTGTCCAGATCATACTTGCACATGCTTACAGAGTAATACTTGCATCCAAAGTATATCTAAACCATTCTAAATGTTCATTGCCACTTGCTTTCCTCTCTCTACATTCATATTTCTTCAAAGCCAATCCCTTTTTCTAAGTTTTCTAACTTCCCTTTTAATTCATGTCTTTATTTCTATTTCCATCAGTGTTGGCAATCTTCTAGCCTTTTTTGTACTGTTAGCATGGAACTGGTTTCTTCACTATTCTCCAGGCCGCATGCCAAATTCATCAACAGTCTGATGCTCCAGGAGTACAGGCATTTGCCATGTTGCAGTCATGTCTGAGCTGAGCTCAGCAGCTCTCTTGCAGTTTCTAATGGCACTTGGCTTTTTGGAGTTTCATAAACACATTGGGTTAGTTAATATATGAGATTCCGAAGAGGAGATTCAGTCTAATGGAACCTCTAAATAACTGTATGGCCTTCTGAGGGTTATCTTTGTCTGGGGAAACAAAGTCCAGTTCTCTTACCATTGGCCTGATCTTTCATCTCTGCTTATTTCCCAGAAATGTGGTCTGATTCAGTAACCCAGTCTGGACTAACTTATGATATCCTTTTGACAGTTTCAGTTGCCTTTTGGTAGTCTCTTTTTTCTTATTTTCCTGCCGAGAGGCTTCTCACAGAACTCCACAGAAACCACGCTGGGTGGCAGTCTGGAGCATTCATTAATTTTTTTCTGACCCATTGTGCTAACAACAGCCTCTTCTCCATGCAGGAGCAGAGAGGAATAAAGAACACACTGAAATGAATGCTCATTTATTAACTTAGTAGAGAGTGGACCTAAAAAATAAAGCCATATAAAGTTCTCATTGTTGTGCTCAGTTTGTCATATATTATTGTCCTGGTTTCAGCTGGGATAGAGTTAATTTTCTTCCTAATGGCTGACATAGTGCTGTGTTTTAGATTTAGGGTGAGAATAATGTTGATAACACATTAATAATTCAGTTGTTGCTAAGCAGTATTTATACTAAGTCAAGGACTTTTCTGCTTCTCACCCCACCCCACCAGCAAGTAGTCTGGGGGGCACAAGAACCTGGGAGGAGACACAGCTGGGACAGCTGACCCCAACTGTCCAAAGGGATATCCCATAACATATGATGTCATGCTCAGTATATAAACTAGGGTGAAGGCTGCTTGGGTGCCACTGCTTGGGAAGAGGCTGGGCATCCATTGGCGGATGGTGAGCAATTGTGTTGTGCATCACTTATTTTGTATATTCTAATTCTTTTATCATTATTATTGTTGTTGTTGTTATTATTATTTTCTCTTCTTTTTCTGCCCTATTAAATTGTCTTTATCTCAATCCACAAATTTTACTTTTTTTCCTAATTGTTTGCCCCATACCACTGCAGGTGGGGAGTGACCTGTGTGGTGTTTAGCTGCCTGACAGGTTAAACCACAACAATTATAACATCATCTGAAGTAAAACAGCCTGGGGTTTCCGATAATGTTTTAACCATAATACGCCAGATAGAGCATAATGATGGGGTTTCATGTCATGTCTTTTGATTTATGTCAGGTCTTTGTGCCCTACCATATAAGATCTGTTTTCTTTCTCTCTCCCACCTCAAGATATCATGACTTGAACAGGGGTTGACAGAGGAGAGGAATTGCCAGAGGGATGCAAACCTCTGCAGGATATCAGAGTCGGTGACCAGCAGTCTACACCTGACAAAGCAGTTGTGTTGTATGAGAGAAGCTTTAGAGTTGGTACATGCAAACAGCAAATGTTATTAAAGAAGGACACCAAATATAAATGCAGGTGTTTAAAGTTAAATGAGGGTGTTACAATGCTGAACAAAGTAAACTTCAGGAACAGGAACCAAAGGTAGTGGTAGTTTTTATTCCTCTTATCTAGTAAAATGCTTTGCTTTCTCATTATCAATGCAGGTTTCCATGAAATAAGATCAGATCCAACCTTTTAACTCACTTAAAAGTCATTTTTAGGCAAATGTTCAAGTTCAGTTTCAAGGGGTTAGCAGGATTTCTAGCATCAAGTATCCCTTCTGACATGTTCAGCATACCGACCATGAAATGTCAAAAGATGTGTCTTTCCCCCTTCCCCTTTTTCCTTCATGTCACTTTTTGGCAATGAGAAAAGAACACTTTTGAGTGTTTTCCTTTCTTTCTTATGCATTCTTTCATGATGATGTTTTCTGGGTTTGTTCCTACGTTGATGTAGTAGTCTGAAATCCTGAATTTTACTTTATTTTTTTTTCCTAAAGACTAAATAAACTTCTTACTAAAAGATTTGATCCATTCTAGCCTCTCTTGGATTTTTGTTAATGTATCTGCAGGTGTTCAGAGACTCTCAGCTCCTGTTAGCACCAAGAATTTTTGATCCATTTTATTGCCCAGCTATTCAGTATTGTGGAAGACTGCTGAAAATCTTTGCAGATAGTTTCCGATTGTTTTTTTTCAAGGTAGTCAAAACCTTAGCAAACTTCAGCTGCTCAGTGGTAACCTTTGTCTTACTTTTCACATAGTTTAAATATGCTGAACAGCTCAAATCCCAGTACAAATTTCCATGGTATTTAGAAGCAATCACCTGTGAAATGCATTCAGGTTTACGTGCTCCTTATGACTTCCAGCACATGAACAGTCATGTGAAGATTCACTATGCTTCTCAATGTCATTATGACTTCTACATTCTTTCAGTGTTTGCAGCCACCTTATATACATTTGTTCCAGCATAGACAGTTATAGAAAGGTCCAAATAAATTGTGAACTTGAATTTTCTTTTCAATAACTTCCAGTACCAATACTTTTTTTATTTCTTTGTGGAACAAGTGTCAATTAGTCACACTGTCACAGGCTTCCATATTTACATTTTAGCAGGTTATTGAGCAGTTATCTAACAGATACTTACTGTAATTCTGACCATATTTTAAAGAAAATTCCTTGATATAAGAGAAACAACCACCCTTCCCTGAAACAATTTAAAAGACTCAGAAGAGAAGTTGCTCCCATTCTTTGTCCATTAGGAAGAAATATTTTAAAATACACTCTTCTTGTAGAGCCTTTATAATACATTACTTGAGCTGTGTTCGAGCTATGGTCAGCTCTGAAACCGTAGGATTAGGAGCAACAGTTTGATTAATTTTCTCTCTGTAGTGTTTTATGCAGCAAAATTCCTGCTTTCAGAGGAAAAATAGGTAAGTTTTTCTTGCCACATTAATTGTGGGAAAATGTAATGTAGTTTTTAATATCATTTCATAAAAAATGAAATGTCTTTAAACTTTACTTTCAGACAATTTAGAACACACTTACTTCTATTCCAGAGCATTTTCCATCTTTCTCATTTTTTATTACAAGAAACTGAGGTGTCATAACTGACATAAAATAAAAGCTGTAATTATGGCAAATAGTGATTGATATAATGCTATGTGCTTTCTTAGCGGAACAAGTAATTTTGAATTTCAAGACAGGCAGTATTCTCTGTTTTGCCTCTCAGATGAAAGTAATGCTTTAGTCATGTTTCCTTTATATCTGATATTTTTTTACCTTTCTTAGTAGCTAGAACAATAGAAAAATTAATCTCACATAAAATACTGATTCTCTAGAAATCAACTGCTTCAATGACTGTACTGACTTCTTAAGAAGAAGGTAAATATTTTTTATATTTTTTGGAAAAATGCAAGATGCTATGTTTCAATTCTACTATTCCTATGGTGATATAAGCAGATTTCTATTATGCCTTTTCCCCCCTTACCTTTAAAGAAATAGAGGCAGTGTACATATTCCTCAGGAATAATTAAAAGGCTGAGATCCTTCAGTTTTGGCTATAAGAAAATCCAGGAACTCTTGAAGTTATGATACTATCACATTGTTATTTCTTGATCACACTTACTTATATGTTAAATATGCTTGAATTATCTTGCATAAAAAGTTCACCACATAGATAAAATTATTAAAAAAAAAAAAAAAAAAAGGAATGGAAAATGTGCTATTTGAACTTCACAGAAAAGGTAGCTACTAAAACCATATTTGAGTATTAGATATGCATAACTCAGTCATAAATGGCCAAATAATACTGTAGACTTTCCACATATATGAATTGCTACATACAATGATAAAACATGCATAAGTTTCACAGCAACCACCTAGAAGTAAAAGACTTCAGTGCTGACATGTTTTTTCAGATGTTTCATAGGAACTGGTTATATGTGTACCACTCTCAACCTCTGGTCGATGTAATCCCAATTAACTTGCTTTTACTCATAGAATCTAGATTGCCTCTAGATTTTGGATAATGCTTTTTCCTGTTTGCTGTGGCATAGGAGCCTATGAGTAGGTAGCTACCAAGGTTAGCTGATGTGTACAGAGACCTAATTTACAAGGTAACATTTTTGGTACTAGCCCAACAGACTGTGGGTTTGCTGAGACTTGAGATGCTTTATTTTACTCCTGCATACTACATGTGTATCTTTTTTGTTTTACTGAGCAAGAAAACATCTAAGAGCATGAACTTGCCAGTTGTTGTGCCTAAGCAATAACCATAGTCTAATCGTATAGTCTAATAATCACACAATTCTCATTTGGCTAACATTCCCATTGGTTCAGTAGTGTGTCTTTCCCAAAGTACGGGTGCTTATCTCACTTTCCAGATTTAATCTGATACTCTTGATCTTTGGGTTTCTTCACTCTCTCATGGTGGTACACACACTTGCAAGCTGTTCTTAAGTAAATCCATAGAGGTTTGTTTTCCCAAACTGAAAAAGGGTAAACCTTTGACAAAATTATAGTATCGTTTTCAAAGTACTTCAAGCAGTGACAGTTTAAAAACATTTATAAGCACAAAATTGTCCTGTGGGTAAGCTCTCTTACAGGATAAAAAACTTTCTAATGAGAAGTCATGTATTATAAATGTAAAATATCAGCTTTGGACAGTCTGTGATCATTTAAATTCCAATGTTTAATCTAATAATAGCGTGATATTTACCTAAGTAAAACATGCAGTGGTTATACAGCATTGTCTTTTTTTCATAGGAAATATCAACTAGATAAATATATGAAAGATAAGGGACAACTGAGAAATCTAGGCATGTAAGCTACTAACTTTGATACGGGAAATCTCTATTTTTAAGGCCACAATGAATATATAAATATATATTTAAACAATATTTTTTTAATGTTTTCTTCTAAAGCAGTGAAGATTTCCTTATGTTTTACTATGGTTCTCAACTCTTTATGGCTGATTTCTGTCAATTTTAGATGTGAATAAGTAATATCTTCTCAACATTGTTAGAGGTGGAATTGTTCAAATAATTACATTAGTTATGACTAATGCAAAGCTAACCTTAGTGCAACCACAACTTTGAAAACTTGTTTAAATAAATGAAGACTAATGGAGGAATAAGAGAGAGAAAAGAATTTTAATTATTTGTGCTGTTACAGCAAATAGGAGCTCTAATATGACATCAAGACTTCTGCATGCCAGCTGTCATGCAAAAGCAAAAGTAGCCCAGTCCCTGCCCTAAGAATTTAGAGTCCAAATGTGAAACTCAGGACAGAACAGATAAGGTCAGAAAAATGGGATAAGTACTACAGAAAACTGAGTTATGTTAGAATGGTTGGCAGTGGTCAAAGCATGTCATCACTGTGGGTAATTAGAAAAATCATTGAATATACAATGTTATTTCTGATGCATAATGTAAACCACATTTTTTTCTCCAATGAAATTCTCAAGTGCATGCACTGTCAGTGTTCTTGACATATGAAGCCTGAATTAGATGTTGTTTGAGAAGAATAAGGAAACTGTCTCGCCGTTTGTGCTATTTCTTTCACAGTTTATGAACTGTCACAGAAACTGTTAATCTTCAAAAAAACCTCCAAGAAAATTGAAAGATTATATAAAAAACTTGTCCATTATCCCTTTCTCCAATAAGATTCTTCAATTATTAATGCCAGGTGTCCAGATACGATACCACTGCAATGAATAATGTGTAAAAGGCCTAAACTAAAAGTTCCTGTTATATAACTGAGTAATTTCTGAGAGGGACATGTGAAAGTTAGGTGTTTAGGTCACTTTTCCTTTATGAACGTCTTTGAACACAGCTAGTCCCAACATGTACTTCACAAATTTTACTCCCCACCCTCATATGAAGAATGAAGATATTAGAGTACACTATATTTACCCCTCTTTCTATTGTCACAACTGGTGAATCACATTCTTAATTAGTTTAAATAAAATTTGAAAATCAGGCTGATTAGGTAGTCTAAAAAAAAAAAAAAAGAAAAGAAAAAGACAATGATTATACGAATCACTTTTGAAAACTTAGTTCTGTGTCTCTAACTTTCAGTAACCAGAGGGACCAAGTTTACATTAACAGAATGTGTCTATGAATGTATGGACCTTTCGTGTATCATTACACTTTTTGCACATATATAGTTCAAATCATCCCTATAGTCAATGAATGCTGTAGGCAGATAACTAATACATATTTATTGGCAGAGGTACAGATAATTTCCTAGTACTATCTTCATTAGAGAGAGACTTAATAACATTAGTAATCATGCATGACAAATCTAAAATAAGCCCCCAAAATGCAAATATACAGACAGAAGTTTTCTAGAGGTTAAATTGATCAATGAGGACATATTAGAATAGACATCAAAGTTGGGGGTAGCAGCATAATGCATTAGGAGATAAATTTTCCCTACAGAGCATAATTTTGACTGTATAATGGTTCAGCAAGCAGGCTTACTGAAGCAAACACAATGCATTATTAAGGAACATTTAGATGGTATTAAGTAGGTAAATATTCCATTCACAGAATGACTAAGCCTAGTTAGAGTACATGACCTTTATTAGAAACCTTAAAAACACTTCAGATACATTTCTAGAACTGGATGAACTGGAGAATCTGTACCAGACAAATTTTTCTTTCCTCCTCCACCCCTGAAAGAGTATAAAACGCCACAATCTTTCTTTTTGTTTGAAAGTTTTTGTTGATATGCCTCAGGGACTCTGGGCATTTCAGTGTATTTTCAGTCCAAATGAAATCTAGAAGTATCTGATTTGTGAACTCCCATTGTATTTTGTAAGTAAAATTTAACTGTCTTTGCACTGACAATATTTGATATAAACTGCAATTTTTCTCTGTATACCATAAAGAGTAGACAAACTGCCCTTGAGGGTTTTATGACTTTTAACCATGTAACTAACTTTATCATAATTAGAAAACTTGTATAACTAATGCATGTGCAGTGCAGTCTTTATTTTGTAAATACTTGTCTGGGGCAAAAATTCTCGTGTTTGTATGTTCTTACATGTAGCAACTGAGAATATCACTTTTATTCTTTTGGTTTTGGTTTCTTTTTTTCTGTTTCTTTGAGGGTTTTTTTCCCCATTAAAAAAAAAAAAAAAAAAAAAAAAAAAAGCTTAAAGGGCTTCTGAAGTAATCTGTGAAGAAAAAACCACCTCCCACCCAAAACATGTCAAAGAAAATCTAAGTCTAACCAACGGCCTTGGAACTTTTCTATGTATTATTACAAATAACCGATATGTGTATAATTTTCTTCTTGGTATATTGAAGAACTTTGCAGTAATAGCATCTTCAAAGTTAGGTAAATATATAATAATGATAATTAGACAATATTTGAATCAGTATAAGTCTTTTGTGTCATTGCATGTATGTGCATGTATATATATTCTCTCTCTCTCTCTGCATAGATATAAAATTAAAGAAACTCCCCCTGATGAGAGAAATGGGAGACCTGTCCACAACCGACATGGAGAAGGCTGAAGCACTCAATGACTTTTTTGCCCCGGTCTTCACTGGCAAGTGCTCCAGTCACATCGCCCAAGATGCAGAGAGTAAAGGCAGGGACTGGGAGAATGAAGAACCGCCCACTGTAGGAGAAGAGCATGTTCGAGACCATCTAAGAAACCTGAAGGTGCACAAATACATGGGACCTGATGAGATGCATCCACCGGTCCTGAGGAAACTGGTGGATGAAGTAGCTAAGCCGCTCTCTATCATGTTTTCACCAGCAGACTGGTGAAGTTCCCACTGACTGGAAAAGGAAACATAACCCCCATTTTTAAAAAGGGAAAAAAAGAAGACCCAGGAAACTACAGGCCAGTCAGTCTCACCTCTGTGTCTGGCACTATCATGGAGCAGATCCTCCTGGTAACTATACTAGGGCACATGGAAAATAAGGAGGTGATTGGTGAACATGGCTTCACTAAGGGCAAATCATGCCTTACAAATTTGGTGGCCTTCTGTGATGGGGTTACAGCACTGGCAGATAAGGGAAGAGCAACCGACATCATCTACCAGGAATTGTGCAAAGCATTTGACACTGTCCCACACAACATCCTTGTCTCTAAATTGGAGAGACATGGATTTGACAGATACACTATTCAGTGGATAAGGAATTGGCTGGATAGTCACACTCAAAAACTTGTGGTCTACGTCTCAATGTCCAGGAGGTGAGCAATGATGACTGGTGTTTCTCAGGAGTCCGTACTGGGACTTAGTATTATTTAATATCTTTGTCAGGGACAGTGGGATTGAGTGCACCCTCAGCAAGTTTGCTGACAACACTAAACTGTGTGGTGCAGTCAACATGCTGAAGGGAAGGGATGCCATCCAGAGAGACCTTGACAGTCTTCAGAGGTGGGCCCATGCAAACCTCTTGAAGTTCAACAAGGCCAAGTGCAAGGTCCTGCACATGAGTCAAGGCAATCCCAAGCACAAATACAGGCTGGTCAATTGTAAGAGCTTAAGTAGCAAAAATAACAAAGCTGTGATATAGTTGTAACTGTGTGACATCTAAGTTTAAGAAACAAAAGCTATAGCTATGCATAATAGTTTTATTCCTGTGTACCTTCTATATAAGAATGGAAGGTGGTGAAATGATAAAATAAATAATAAATGAATAATAAAAATTTGTACATGTCCCCCATATTGAATTTCTTAGGTTTAGACAAGAAAGTCTTAAGAGCTGGCCCTGTCTATGGTAAATACAGAATAACGTATTCAATCAAAATAGCTAGAATTAAGCATGATATTAATTGTTTGAATAATTTGCGTAGAAAGAAAGAAAGGGAAGGGAAGGAAAGAAAGTAAGGGAAGGAAAGAAGGAAAGAAGGAAAGAAGGAAGGAAAGAAAGAAGGAAAGAAAGAAAGAAAGATAGATTAATTTCTGGAAAACATGCATTTTATATTTTCTGTCTTACAATTAATGAAGCTTTTACTTAATTTTATGGTCATGAATGCAGTTTTATTTTGTATGATAAGCTTACCTGGAGAAACACATTAATTGGGAGAAACATTTCTAGTTGGGATTTCCACAGAAAAAAAATTATATAATGACACAGATCTTAGCCTGTGTCGTCTCACTCTATGCTTCATTCTCCACCTATTTGCAAAAAAGTTTGAATAAACTGACTGAGTTAAAGGAATCCCAGGAAAACCTGTGTTCATACAGGTCTGGTGAGAAGTGATAGTTGGGTAAAGATGAGACTACTGAGGTATGGATGGGATGTGTTTTTACTATATTTTATTTAGAAGCTGCTAGGTGGCTGACCTGTATGCATACAGTTCTAGAAAAGAAGCAACATTTGTTGTCATTTCCTAGCAAAGATGAGAAAGGGACATGACGAAGAGGACACAGGACTGATGTGTTGACAGGGCTGGTGATTCCAGAAAACAGAAAATTCACTGAATGGAACAATTTGGTTTTACTTAAGGTCTGTGTGAGTCACAAGGAAAAGGAGACGCTATTTTGTTTGGTAGTTGTAAACTTACTGGTCAGATCCTTGAAGGTGTACGAAAGAGAAAAAATGATGGGGGATTTACCACTTTTTAAATGTCTCTCCAACAGCTGCCAAATTGAACTCTTGAAAGTCTAAGGCATTTGGCTTTTTAGTGCATTTGTTATAGCAAGCAGTGCATTCATTACTGCTTTTGACATTAAGTTGCATAACAACTGAATCCATCCAAAAGAAATTTTGTCAAAAACATAATTATATAAAATAATTGAACCAGCAGGTATCCTATATTCTTACTGACTGCATATAAAAGAAACATACAGAGTGTTTTGTAAAAATAATTTACTAACCACACAATTTTCTGACAAGACTGGGAGCTGTAAAAATAAACTAATAAAAAAATAAGCTAGGAAGGAGACATTTGCATTTATAGCAATGAAGTTCTAATTTTATAATCATATTAAATCAAGACTTATGAAAATGTAATGAAGTCCAATTTACAGTTAATAGTTGTTTCATTTCTCTGAGAATAAACTTTTTCTTGCATTTCAATAAAGAACACTGATAATAAATAATTTAAGCAGCATGGTACAACAGATACTGTTATATATATTTTAAATTAAGCTGTTTAAGGAAAAAGAAAGTAATGACTTGAAGAGCAAAGCACTTTGGAAGGAAGGAAACAGTAAAAGCAGCCTTAGAGGAAAAATAAACATATAAGTTGTTCACAGTTTCATATAAGCATTGCATTCTTTTAAATGGTGTCTTTGCTCTGAGGAAGCCCTGTGGCTGTATCCAGGACTGGGGCTTTGTCTGGGTCCTGAGGGCACTGCAGGACAGATTATCCCTGTCTCCGACCCTGCCCATAGCCCAGGACTCCATTTCAGCCCGCCCTGTGCCATCAGTCCCTCACCCAATGACACTGCAGCAGGGACAGTCTCCAGCTTCCCATGTCCTGGCCCATCCTTGTCCCCAGAGAGCTGCCAGACACCCGAGCTAGGCTGCCCCGGTGGCCCCTGGCTGCCCCAGTGGCTCCTGGCTGAGGTGGTGGGATGGGCCTTGGCTACTGGACCCTGCACCAGCAGACCCTGGGGAGCCTCCAGCGCACCCAGCCCCCAGCCCATGGGGAGCCGCTGGGCCTCGTGGCACCCTGACTACATTTAGTTGACCACAGATAAGGCGATAACCATGGAAACTTGAATTAGAAATGTCAGATATCTCTGTAGTTGCCTTCCTGCATTCTTACTAAGAATCATTACTCTATTTGCTCTAGGTGAAAAGTGAAGATATTTCTGAGGCATTTATTTTTACCAGAGCTTACCACCAGAAAAAAATCTTCTATTCTTCTTATAAAGATAAGCATTTTTGGTAACATTTATTTTTGCATGCTTCTTCCACTACTCTATTTTTTTCAGTTCATAGGAGGATGGATTGAGATAGGTGCCATTGACTGGCTTTCAGAGTGGAAGCAGTATGTAAATGACCTCAGAAATCAGGTTAAAGCATAAACTTGAAAGGTGCCCTAACCACTGAAAAGATCCAAGTTATCTGGAAAATTCAATTAATCCCTCATCCCATTGGAAATGCATCTTTACAGACATTTCTTATAAATCTGCCTTGCATCTGTTTCCGCACAGGGTGACATGCACGTCCAATTAAAAAAATCTCCTTTTTGTTTCAAGATAGAAAAATGCTGAATGGAAACATATACACTGTTTAGGCCATGCAAATCTTGGTAATACAAATTACTTGGTTTTTTCCCTCTTCTCTGATTTAATAAAAATTTTTAAAAAAAAATATTGTAAATGGTGCTCAAAAGGGTGTTTAAAACCATATGTAACAACATTCAAAGCCTTATGTCAGATTCTTGTAATATTTTTTCATCAGATTAGTTCTTAAGAGGTACAAATGTTGGTCACTGTCTCTTCAGCTGATCATATATCAGTGCAGCTGGGCTCAGCCAATGCAAAATTGTATGTAAAATTTCAGCTTTAAGAAGTGCAAGTGGTTTGAGGCAACACAAAGCAACTGTGAAATCCAGCTGTTGTTTTCATCATCCAAAAGCAACTCTGGTATTCCTGTAACCCTTTAGCAGCTCTGATATTTCAGGGCATGTGGATGTCCCAGCTTTCTATGCATTCAAGTTATTTGCCAGTCACACACAGGACTGTGTTTTGATCCTGACAAAATTCCTTTCTAAATGTTAGTGTTTCTCCTTATATATCTCTCAAAAATAAATATATAGTCATAATCTGGGGGAGAAGGTGGACTTATATGTGTTTGAATGCATGGCAAAAAAAAAATATTTCCATCTCTAAGTCAGTCATCAGACCAATCAGGGTAAAAATGATATGGGTTTTGTTATGTATAACTGGAGACATTTAAACATGCCATTTAACAGCACTGGACATATAGCTGGCAGGGGGAAGAATACTGCTGCAGTCTACAAAAGTGTTATATTTTCTTTATATTAAACAATTTCTGTCCCAGGCATGGAGAACAGTTCTGCTGCATCCTTCAGCGCCGGGCTATGGAAAACATGTTTTGATTGCAGAGAGTTGTGAGTGTAAGGACGTCATCAGAAAGGGGATGGCATGCTTCTATAGGTTCTTTACATGAGTTTTTCTGGTAGCAGAAGTATTTTGGACTATAGAAGCTCCAGGAGAAATCATCACCTGAAAATTTATAGATATTTTTGAGGGTGTCAATAAAGGTTTACATGTAGGAAAATGGATGAGCCAAGCCCTTGTTTGTCTGTGTGTCCATGATTACTGGTGGCATAGCTTGTGACTAGACTGTAGACTGTATAGATAAATCTTCAAGAAGGCAAATTCCATACATTTTGGACAAGTTCACAGTAGTAAATCTTCTTCAGTTTTACTCCCCCTCTGCCCCTACATGTATCAAACTTGTTTTTGCTGAAACAAATTACTTCTGAAACTAAGGAAAGGATGGGGATATTCTTCTGGAAGGTGAGAAAAAATGGCTTAAATATTTTCAGGCAGAGAACTGAATCAAGTTTAATCCTGTAAGAGTTCTCCAACCATAAGGTGAACAGACAAAAGAAGGTTGTTACTATCTTTTCTTCCTGTGACCATTGTTTTTAGCTCTGGACCAGATTCTGGTGTCCATAAAATCAGCAAAGGTTCTGCCATAATTCTGATGGACTGGAATTAGGCTCTCTGAACACTTATGGGTGAAAAAGCAATTTTTTTAGCAACTGTTATGAAAAATTCAGGATGAAGACAAAGGTTTAATTTCACAAACAGATCAGAATGAGCTTTTACTTATGTTCTGTAACATGAGTTTGGGATCATTTCAGTCCCTCTGCAGCTCTGCTTGGCAGTTCAGCTTTACAAATAGAACTTCCTTTAACATTAATCAGCTTCACTGAGATTACTCACTGGTTACAGCTGGCAAAGTTAATACTTACTTAGAAAAATATAACCTCTCATTTCCAAAGCCAATACACCTTCCGTGCTTCTCCCAGGACATTAAGCAGGCTCTGTTAAACACTTGGTTGTTAGTATTCATTAAGTTTAGATACTGCTAGTTAGAATTCTCTATGCTACGTTACAGAACCCTCTTTCATCATGATCAGAGTCACAAATAAAATTTACAATTCATACTGTTAAAAAACAAAAATAGTCACATAAAGTTTTTTGTTCCCGATGAAAAAAAACAAGGTTCAACACAGTTTTGTAGGTATTCTGTCTATCTTTCAGATAGAGACAGCAGTGCCTTCATCAATTAAATGGGTATGCTTGTATTAGTCTGGAAGTCTTCAGTATGCCTGTGAACCCAGTATGTTTTATCTTGGCCACTGATTCCCATACACCTTTGTTTCCATCCACCTGGCAGCTTTGCACCAGAATATGAACTCTGTGTGGCTGGGGAAGGAAAAACAGGGTGTTTCCCCTGAAGTGAAATCCTCCAGCTGTAACAGCACCCTTCTAAACCTGCTGGTTTTAGAAACTAAACTCTGTCTTTAGAGGAATGTGTGGTGGCCCTTAAAAAGCACTCTTAATGGAGCCAGGAAAATGTGTCTTTCTCTAGCAAATATCACAACTTAGGTCTTAAGTTTTTCTTTGAATGTCCTTTCAGACCTGAATTATTTTATTTTGCTTTAAATCTGCTTTTTTCACACCTAATGACAGCCAAGTTGAAGACTGATTAGATTTAAAATGGGCATAAAGCTATTAGATCCATATGTTAGATGACATTCAACTGAAATAGGTAATTGTTTACATGACTTTGAATGCCAATAGCACAATAAAGACAATCCCTACGGCTAGCTTCTCTACACACTGCATTTGTTATCTATTGGAATTAGCTTACTATTCAAATCTGAGCTCTCATATAGCAAACTCTGAACAACAAAAAACTTTATCTCTTCTTTTTTTTTTTTTTTTTTTTTTAGTGGCTTAAACTAGTCACAGAGTTCTAGTTCTATTCTGGTGTCTACAAAGTGACCTCATGAAAGCCTTACCAGTAAAAACCCTAAGAAAGCAGCACACTATAAATTTTAAAGACTTGAGTGTTGATCTAATACTGCTTGTAAAATCATTATTAGTTGGAGTATAGTTTTGTATTTATAGATTTTTAAATTAAATTTCTGCTTAAAAATTGAAGTTCTGTAGATGTTTGATTTCAGAAAAATTGAAGTAATAACATCACTGAAATTTTTAATATTATTTTGCTTAATTAAACATTCTATTTACTGTTAATATTACCCCATTTCTACTAATAAGCAACTGCCCAAAAGTTGAATTTAGCTAACAAATTTATGTCTTGATCTAAAAATATTTCTGTCTTTAGAATAAGAAAGCAGACAAGGCACTCCTAGATGTAGGAAAGTGGGTAAGAAGTTTTATGATAATTCAATTTTTCATGAAATGTCTACCATTACCAGTCCTAAAGAAAAATAAAACATTTCCAGTATAAAGGAAAACTTAGGAGAGCTGTTATGAGAAACTATAAAAAACACATGCAGTTTAGAACATCCAAAAGGTAAGAAGCAAAAGATTTCCAGAAAGAGGAAGAGGCTGTGGATGATACAAATTCTATTTACTACACTGAAGTTACTCATTGCTAACTTCCAGACAGTTATGCACTCTTAAGTCAGAGATAAATCTTACACAAAATAGAAATAAACCATGTCTATTTTCCCAACGTTTTAGACAGAGAACCAAAAATGAGGGCCTCATATTCCAAATGTAATATTAGTGCTCTGGTAAGAATGATATAGTTGGGATTATTTATTGCATGAACATGAGTAGAGATAGTATTTGTTTTTTATTTTAAGATCTGGATTAAATTAAAAATACAATAGGCCACAACATGGAAATAAGCATTAATTTTAACAATTGACTCATGCAATTATTGCAGGAGGACTGTTAAGTAGGAAAAAATATTTTCATAGAATTGGAATTAGAGCCATAATTCCCTCTGTGAAATGTACAAGGAATTCCTCTGAGTTTCTGCTGATACTTGGAGCATGCTTATTAACAATTACAGACAAAGCCTTTGATTTAGGTTATATTTCTCTGTAATTTTTTTGTTGATGTTGTTCACATGAGCTGTATTTTATATACTCTTACATTTTTTTGCATGATAAATATTACTGCCTTATCTATACAGAATTCCTGAAACATGACCTTTAATGGCAGAGGACCACTGGTTGGCCAGGATAATTTGGTGGTACACAAATAATATACTCAGAAATCTTCTCATACCTCTGAAGAGTCAGATCAATCTTACAATAAACTTCTTCTCTAAGAATATACTGTGATGGTGATTTTCTTAAATTTAGGGGGTACCCATAAGAAGAACCATTTTCAGATTCAGGCCTGTGAGAGATGAGAAACCAGGCCCGCGAGAAACTAAGAAAAGCAGCCTGAGAAAGCAAAAGTTGAGGCTGATCGAAGAAATGCCTCAAACACTCGTAAGACAAAACCATGAGTCACAGGGTGGATAGTGTGGAGGTCGAAGCTGATAAGGCTGCCCGAATAGCGCAAGATGCAGCTGGAGGAGGGAGCCCTGTGGAGACAGGACGGCTCTGCTCTGGTGCACCTGGACAAATTTCAAGGACCATCTGTCCAGTGAATGACCTTTGCTTCATTATCCACCAAATGCATATTAAAGTTAACACCCCTCAATATGCTAACGAGGGCTAACATGATCATGCTAATTACATCATCCCATGAAACACCTTACGACCTGGGGGGATGGACCCAAGGAAAGTGTGTATAAATCAAGGGGGGGGGGGGGAAGAAAGGGGGGGGGGTGGGGTGGGGGCGAGGCTGGAGAATGCAGTGAAGCGAAGAAGACGGATGCAAGCGAAAAAGACGGCTGCCTCCTGGAACCCTCGCTGGCAGGATCAGTGCAGAAACCCAGACCGGTGATCTGTATTTCCCTATTCCCTCTATCTCCCTCTTCTCCCTTTTATATAAAGAAATGCAAGGCATATGTATTGCTTGCCACAACTTGTTATATACTTAGCCAACTATCGTGTGTTCAATTAGTACATTGTGGGTAGTTAATAAATATTTGGACTTGGAGACTTGTTGTCCGCTCCACTGGGGATTTGTGAATCTGAGTCACTTGTCTCCCTCATCTGAGCTGGACATGACATTAAAATTGGTGTAGTCAGCAGGATCCCCTTCGGTGTCGAAAAGTCTTAAGAGATACTGGTTCTCTATCCTTCAAACTCGGACGGGGAGAACTGGGAATTGACCCCTCAACTATATACTGGGATAGGGTCAGAGGGATATTTCTCTATCCGATAAGGACAGGGATAGATAATTCTCTATCTGATAAGGACAGTGAGAATCAGGAAGTGGTGTCTCAGCTATAAGCCAGGAGAGGTTCGAGCAGTGGCAAGCCATGACTGCCTGGGAAATGTCGGTGCTTGACTGCTCCCCTATTTTTGAGAAACTGAAGGAGTATAAGGCTTGTCCTCCTTCTTTAGTAGAGGTCTGGGCCCAAAATAATTGGCATAATCCAGAGGCAGTGGCAAGCTATATCAGTGTGCTTGCAGGGGTGCAAGGGTCGTGACCAGGCAAAGGAAAAGCTATAGTGTGCGCTGTATTAGGGGCAGCACTGACTGCAGCCCAAAAAGATAAACATTTTAACAAAGAACTAGCAGGGGAAATGATCAAATCGTTCCAAGATCTGGTAAAAGCTCTCCAGGATCAATTAGTCGAGGAACGTAATGTTACTGAACAAAAAGCTAAACTCTGGCAAGAGCAAATTGAAGTTTTGAAAAGCCAATTAGCTGACGAGCGTAACACCACTCAGTGTCTTCAGATGGCTCTGTTAGATGCCTTGGACAGAGAAAAAAATCTCTGGGTCCGAAAAAGAGGGGAATGAACAAGAAACCTGCAACTGGACAGATCTTGGCTCTGTTCCAGAGAAGACGTGACAGGGCCAAAGTTAATACTCTTCTAGACATCTGAATAGAAAACAAAATATATAATAAAATAATGTTTGTTCCATTTTACAGGCAAGGGAAACTGAATAAACAAAATTAAAAGATTACCGAATATATAGTTTTATTATATCTACTGCTTTCCAAAAACTAAAAGGTGTAGAAAATGACTTTCAATATCTCAGTATTTTAACAATATTATATTTTTTTTCCAAAGCCATAGCTTTGGATAAAAGCACATATATGAAAATCTTCAAGTAAATCTTAAAGAAAAAAAGAAAAGCTGCTCCTAAAGTCCATGAAACCAAAAATTTTCATTTGTTCACAATTTTATGTGGTAGTTCAACTACATATGTAGGCTTAATTTCCTTGGGTTTTTTTTTTTTTTCAAGAGAAGATTGAAAATAAACATTTTCAAGCAAAAGATGCAGCTCATAACTTCACAAGACAATAAGGGTTTCTCTGTTAGCATTCAAGAAACACCAGACATTTGCAGATTTGATGAATGTAGAGATGTAGAGATCTAGAAATCTTGCATGTATTAAGAAATTCCCCTAAAAATACAAAAATATCATACTTTTCTATGAAATAAGCAATACCTTTTAGGATCAAGTCAAAAGAACTGGAATATCTGCTGGAAAAAGTCAGAAATGAAACAGTAGAAGTTCAGCTGGAGAAGTCATGTTTTCTTGGGTTTTATTCTCTTTTAGGATGTCATTAAGTATATTCATATCATATATGTGTATTAAACTCCTTGAATGACCTCAGTGAAAATCCCTGAAGCAAAATATTTGTGATAATCTTCAAAATTCAGTTTGAAAATGAAGGGAATGATATAGGAAGCTGCCTCTATCAATAATTGATGGCCAATAAGATTTTTCGTTATTTAGTAGGAGGATAAAACTGTCTTCAAATGCATCAAGATGTCTCTTACACTTATCAGACATCAATTCTGTTACTGCATTAAAAACATAACAAGATTCTGACCAATTTGACCCAGGATCAGAGTAAGGCCAGGGAGTTAGCAGGATTTGATTACATGCGAGAGAGTTTCTAATTTTTTCAGAGATGTGATGTATAATGTAACTCATACCAAATTCCATCACAATGTAACCCAAAAAACCCCTCAATATAGATATTTTAAAAATAAAAACCAGGCTTTGCTTCAACTGCTGGGAGTAAGTATAGACAACTAATACCTTTAGAGTTTAAGTTCTTTGCAAAACTGGAAAAGATTTTGTTTTTTCTTTTTGGTAAACCAATGACCTGTGGAATAATAGACTTTAAACAACAGCATAAATATAATGTGCCAAGATAACACATACAATATAATTGCCATAAATGTTTACCTGGAGTCTCTGAATCAAAGTGTCAGTATAACCATGACAAGCTGCCTTTTTCAGGTACCAAAAACTTTATCTATGAAACTTGTCCTGAAGATACTTTACTGCATTAAAGAGAGAAACACACATGGGTTCTTTTCTTCCCTTCTCTCTATTAAAAAAACCCCGACCTTAATTCAATTAATTATTGTAGATGACACCAGAAAAGAAGGATTTAAAGCAGTATACCATCTGTCCTGTTAAACCTATACACAGTAGGGTGTGTTAAAGATGGAATTTTATTTCAGGTAAAACTTTTAATTGCTTTGCTTTCATGGGATTGCTTATGTTAAACTTTTCTGTCTATACAAACATGTGCAATTCCCGTTGAAGTAAATGGAAAAACATGCATGTTAAGAGGTGATATAACAATGAATATTCATGTTCTTGCTTTATTGGATACTTAAGTCTTACCCTTAGTCCCCCTTAGTATCTGTCCTGTACTCACCTTTAAAGTTCACAAATTTTGCACAATTCATTTACATGTAGAAAAGATGTCACATTCCTCGTTTTAAAAGCATTCTTATTCTTAAGTGTTCTTAAGCACATTTTTATCATCAACACATATTTCCAATAGGCATATAATAAGATTTTTTGAGAACTCTGTCAGGTCTGTTTTCTCTTTCTGGTCATCAATGGTAATAACAATATCTTGACAGATGTAGGAGTACTTCCACTGAAGAGATCACCTCTTGGAGTGTCTTTACTGTGGCCAGAGGTACTCTGCTTCTGAAATTTCACTGCCTGTATGAGCAAAATTATTCAGTTTTCTGCTATGGCCTAGAAAGAGCGTTTTGTATCACTGGAATCCACATGCACACATCCACCAGTAACCAGATAGTACTTAATGTTTGGAAGAAAAAACAAAATAGTAATGCCTATAAAATGACAGATTCAGCCAGTATCTATCTCCCATTATGTTCAGCAAGAAAGAAATAATGAAAGAATGGTGATGATATTCAAAAACAACATAATGAAATGAGATAATTATGAAATTTAGCTCCTCTGATAATTACACAACCATGAGTTTTAAAGGATTTATTGTCTTAAGATCACTTGAAATTGAGTTCCTTTCACCTGCATCTAGGCACCAAAAGGTGGTATTTACTTCAAGATAATTGTCTAGGCAACCCATTACTTAACAGAAAAAAATGAGCAGCTCTAAAGGATCACTCATGCATCTGAAGATGGATTGCCTATCAATCAGAAATGTTTATTAAAAACCCTGAGCTAGAAACCTTGACTGAGAGCAGCTAGTCACTCTCCTAATTGCTACAGATAACTTTCCACAGTACCTGAAGTATATTTTTACCCTGGACAGTCACTGGTCAGTGTCAGGTAGGATGAATTGCCTTGGAAGAGGTATCATCTCTCAAACTCTTAGGATGGGATGATTTACTCTCTGAAAGTATTAATTTCCATTGACTATAAACAGATCCTAAGCGGCTTTCTTACACTAGACATTTATTTGTTCATTTGTTTGTTTTTGAGGGTGCCATACAAGATTCTTCAACTGAAATAAAAAAAAAAGGTACCAATTAATAGATAATTCTTAATATAGTCAATCCTTCTGTTTCCAGTGTTTCAACAAGATAGTTTTTACTTATGCGAATATTTAACATTTCTTGCCTTCTACTCTCCTTCCATATAAGTCCCTCATTTCACCTAGCCTGAACAATGGAATAAAATACTTTGTTTACCAGGCCTCTGCCAGGTGTTGTAAACATAACTACTCAATTATAATTTGAAATCTTGAAGTGGGAACTGGCAGAGAAATAGAAGGTATTAACTTCCTTTTTGTTGAGAAACCATTTTTGCACATGATTGGAGCATGCCTGTTTGCATGTACTTTCTCTGTGCGTGCTTATCTATTTGTGTCATCCTGATTTTGGTGCCATTCAGAGCTCTCCTGAAAATATAGTTTAGTCATGTCCTATAGTAAGTAGATCTGCTGAGTTTGCTCCACATGATAAAATTCAGGAATGCAAACTAAATCTTTTATAATTAATTAAATACATTTCAAAATTATGTAACTGCAGTGACCATAAGTAATTTCAGCATTTGTCTTCATACTTCAGTGCATGGTCCAGATAAAGTTGAGACCATAATTCTTTTTCCTGTTCATTTCTTTCATTAGCTAGATTAGTGAGTACAGCTGTTAGTGCCCTGTAACTAAATAGGTGAGAGACCATCATTGTATGCTTAATTTGCCCCGGGTATCAGAAAAAAAATAGCATCTGCTGCCTGTAAACAACAATACAAAATTTGCCACTTTATGCCTTTTTTCTTTCTTAAGTTTAATATTTTCCTAAAGAATGAACATTTGTTTCTATTGTTAGACTAGTCTAGAATAGACTAGACTACACTACGCTATATACTAGTATAAGCTGATAGTACTGATGTAGAAAATGCTACTTATTAGCAGGGAAGCTTTCCCATATGCTTGCATGGATTCCCAAATTCATTAAAGCAAACTTATTTTAAAAAGATCATGCCTTCACATCTAAGCTTAAGTATTTACAGAAATCCTTATTTATTTTTAGGCTTCAGCAGTAAGACTTAAAACTTATGTTTCCTACTTGTTAGAAAAAAGCCAAACAACCTGGTTATTAAGTTGGGCAAAGGGAACTTTTCCTTTCTGAAGCTGTGTAACTGGTGGAAGGACTAGATTCAGAAGGTCTAAATCTGTTTAAGCACGTAACACCAGTGTTTCTGATGGATACACATGTCTTCTTAGCAGAAAGCAATAGGCATTCACCATGAACGAGGAAGACTGGACCAATCCTATCATTTTTTTCTGGAATTATGTGCATTTTGGTGATGTGAGAAGGAATAGTTTTAAATATGTTCATTAAATAAAAGGCTCTGACTCCTGAATAAATGGGAATGTGTTGGGCATCTCTGTGAGCAACATCCCTGCCCGGGGCTCTCTGCACCTAACACTGCAGACTAGATGAATGAAGCATGTAGGTACCTAAAAATCACACACTGCATCGCTTAATATATATTTGAGTTCTTATTAGAATGTAGCTTTTAAGGACTGACTGCCAAATGGGAAAGACTTTCAGTAACCAAATGGGCTTTTACAGAGTGCCATGTATCAGAGTGATTTCTTTATATTATATGCTAGAAGAAACCAGGGAAACACAAGTGCTTTACAATAGTGTAAGGACAGGAGTTTTAAAAACAGATTTGCCAAGTATTTTGGTGAGTGGAAAGCATGAAGAGAATGGATGAGTTTAATTCAAAATGTACTTAAATGGGAAAAAAAAGTGTTGCTACAGGCCTATAAAAATCTTGTGCATGACACTAAATGTGATGTTAGCTGACATACCAGCACTCTGAGTTAACTATTAGTGGCATATTTCAAATTTATTGTTTAGAGATATGTTTACTTTTTTGTCATAAAACCTGAACAGCTGTATTTTAATAGGGGATTTAGGGGAAAAAAAAAAAAGTATTAAAGGTGTATCGACGAACATAAGTTAGAGAAGAAAGAAATTCTTTTCATAATCTGATGTTAAATGGAACAGGTTTTTTTAAAGTTTCTTTTGAGTTGATCCTTGTACTAATAGTACTCTAATGTAGACAGCCCTTAATCATTGCATCTCACTGCTCTCTCAGAATCATTGTGTTCATTTTGGTAATACTGGGAAGGAAAATAAAATGGTTAAATAATCAAATAACCTCCAGTATTTTTTGGTGTCACACTTATTTTCATTTGGTATCAGTAGCATTATGTGCATAGATTTTTTTCTTTAATAATGTAGGACAAAATTAGTCAACAAATAATTTCAATGCAATTGTTTTACTTTCTTCTGTCTTAGCAAGGGCATTATTCCTGATCCAGAAAGATCTCATGTCCCAGCAGTTGATATTTCTACATTGTATTTGCAATATTTTGATACTGGTTTTCTGTGTAATGCAGTTTTAGCCTTAGAAAATATTCATTCCAAGAAATAGATAATAGAAGTCCACTACATTGTATTAGCTCATATCAGGAATGAGCTAGGCATTAGTACTTTTGGAATAGGGTACTATATTTTAATGAGTAAGCTCATAACAATATTCCATTATAAGGTGGGGGAAACTGCTTGATTAATAGCAGTTCAATATTTGCAAGATATTGTGTTTTTTCTTTTTTCATTTATTCATTCTGGATAATGGTGTTCTTAAGATTCCCAGGGATTTTGTTTATTTAAAAGAATGGATGAAATATTAGCACAAAGATTAACATTTACTTTCCTTCTTTCTTAACAAAATACCATACACACAACAGCCAGCTCTTAAGTATTTATGTCCTTATTCACCTGTATGATTTCAACTTCCAACATATTTCACATTCTTATTGAAGTTCTATGTTTACATCTTCAGCTTAATGACACACTGAATTCCCATTATCTGTGAATTAAATTTATATAGCGTCTCTTATACATGGCATAGAATCCCACAGAACTGTCCAACATAGAATAAACTTTGTAAAATAGGTCTAACAAGAAGACCTTAAATAGCCCTTGGAGTAAAAGCACAGTGGCAAGAGACAACACATGAATAAAATTTGAATGCATGTAAGTTAGAGAGATGTGATTGGCAACAGAAATATTTGCATTATGACAGATACCAAAAATCGATTAATTGTTCCTGAGATCTTAAAAATAAAGTTCTCCAGACAGCATTTAATATTCATAAGTGTAGCAGTGCTGTGGGATAACCCTGGCTGGCAGCTAAGCCTCAGCGGGACAAGGGAAAGAATAGGAAGAGCAAAACCAAGAAAACTTAAGAAGAAAATTAACTCTATCCCAGTCAGAAATCATATCTTTGACAACAATTCATGCCACTGTCATCAAAGCTCAACATAAGAAAACCAAAATTCTTAGAATCATAATCTTGTAAGTAAATAATAAATCAGTGGGTACCAGAATTTACTGAATCTGTTTTTTCTTCGTGTATTTTCTCTGGCCATTCAAATTGTTGAAGCAGTTCAGCAATCGGGCATTTTGAATGGAAGGGTGGCGATATCGGGTGTGGGTAGATTCACTGATGTCTAATAGCATGAGAGGTCACAATGAAATATTTTCAGCAATTATAATACTTCTACCTTTTTTTTTTTTTTTCTATGTGGCTACATATTTGCATCATACTTGTAAGAACATAAACATCTTTAACATTTTTACAGTTCTGTGAAATTTGCTTCATGATGATCAGTAAATTAAATAACTACTAGGGACCTGTGAGCTCATACTTACAGAGAGTATGATCTTAGAGGCTTCACTTCTTTTATGGAAGCAGACTGATGCCTTCTGCACTGAAATATTAAAATTTATTCAGTGTTAAATGCAACTCTAAACTTAGAAAGGAATAATCCGCTGCATCCAGTGCTTTCATGAGTCACAAACTGTATAATGCTCAGCACTGTCATACCATCATCAAAAAAAGAGGTTATACTACAATGAATGAGTAAAAGTATTGTTTGTTGGTTGCAAGAAGGAGGAGTTCTCTATCTAAGGAAGGAGTTCTCTTCTATCTAATATTGTAAGACTCAAGGAGTACTCATTCCCATGTGAAATAGCCAAAAGGATATATCTCAGAGGATGACTGTGTAATACTTCTGAGTGTGGTCAGAAGTCTAGAAAATGCAGCTGGTAGGCAAAATGGTAAAGACAGGGAATGTCTTAACTGGAGAAAAGAATCCCAAGGCAATATGATGGTAATCTTCCAATAGTTAAAGAATTTTTTAAAGACAAAAGCAGTAATCAGTTCTCCAAATCTTTAGGACAAAAGTAATTACAGCAGGAAGACTTAAGTTAGGCATTCAGGAAAATGTCTGAGATTATTAAGTGTTCATATAGATTATTTAAAGATTGCAGTATCTTTATCAGAAGATTCAAAGAGCATGCTACGTTAACATTTGCCAGAAATGACCTTGGTATGATTAATCTTGCCTTAAGGTACAGGGGATGTAAAAGAACCCTTGGTGTACTGTTCAATCAGATTTTCTATGAGACCATGGATGTGATGGGGAAGAATAGAATGAAGAATCTGTCAGAAATGCTAAGCTAAATATCCATAGGTTAAATATAATTTTTCCTTGTGTCTGAGCCTGTACATTTGAGCCCCTGTTGTACATTTCTTCTGATATATGGATCACTACTTTCACGAGACTCAACTTCACAAGGTGTAACTAAAAACAGTGGAATCGAACATATAGGTCATGTATAGATACATCATTGATGACTATAGCAGCTCAAGATGGATATGAAATACATTTGAAACTGAGAATAAAACAAATTTCCTTTATTTAAAAAACAAAACAAAACAAACAGAACAAGCAACAGGAATTATAAAGTCTTTTTTTCTTTTTTTCCAGGCTATGTTGAAATAATAGCTTTTTCCCAATTTGGCATGAAAACAACTTTTCAAACGCTGTTATTTCAATATAAAGTGTGTTCTTGTCTAGACTGAGTCTGTTTGGGTTCTCCATGCCTTTGTCATAGGAAACAAGGAATGTCAGCAATTACAAAAAGCTCAAAACTAAGATCGTTTACAACTTCTGCTCTGTGCCTTTTTTAATCCTTCAACTTATTCAGCAGTTACCTTACAGGTACCAGAAGCAATAGTTGAATTTGCTGTGCTAGATTTCAATATGTGGCCAATACAAAAACTCCACCTATCTTTCTAAATTTAAACTTAACATTTTTGTTGTCCCAATATTTGGCCAGATTCAGAACATGGATTAGGAAAAGCTGCCTGAACTAAACCATAGAAAAACAGAGATTATATAGACAGGCTGTCTTCAGCACTTCAACGTGTTGTCATCACAATTCTGTCTGCATTAGTGAAGACATCAATGTCTTGATAAAAGCAAATGTCTTGTAAAGGGGCCTAGCCAGGAATATACAAAATATCAAGCTAAAAGGAAAGAAAGACTTCTCACTAAGGTTTACATTTTTAAAAAAGATAATGTAAAATTAAGCTTATTTTTATATTTAGTATCTATAGAAAGTGACCCATTTGTTTTTATTTTATATTTTCAATGAGAGATCTCAGCAGCTTGCATTGATTTCTGACATTTTTAGGCACTCAGTCTTTTGCAAAGTGAGTCACTTGCTAACAAACAGTTTCGGAGCTTTCTTTGTAACAGTGTTCAGTCCTTAGCCAGTTCCATTGTTCTCAATCAGTACTGGTGGAGAGTAGTGTCTGAAAAATTTGGCCTAAAAATCTAGAAGTTAGGAACATCTATTTCAAAGACCTACCCTTTGTCTGTTCCTTACTTTTATACTATTCAATTTATAATTGAATAGTAAAACTTTAGGGTAAAACAATCTGTCAATATGTGTTCTTAAATGTTTGTCTAGCTGTTTTGTCTATTAGCTGAAATTGGAAGAAAAAAACAACAAATGATGCCACCACAAACAGGTACAAATTTATTTCTCTTAGTTTTCAAATTTTAAAATGCCTCCCCACAAACAGATATTATTATTGTTTGATGATGATGATGATGATGACAATAATCACAATGGTGATGGAGAAGGAGGAGAAAG